>NW_005876592.1:0-9742 GCF_000147115.1 Myotis lucifugus | reverse complement strand
ATTCTCTAGACAAAAATGGGTCATCCCCTAGGTATTGTTTTGTTTGTTTGTTTTTTTAAAATAGATTTTATTGATTTTTTTACAGAGAGTAAGGGAGAGGGATAGAGAGTTAGAAACATCGATGGGAGAGAAACATCGATCAGCTGCCCCTTGCACACCTCCTACTGGGAGGTGCCCGCAACCAAGGTACATGCCCTTCGCCGGAATCGAACCTGGGACCTTTCAGTCCGCAGGCCGATGCTCTATCCACTGAGCCAAACCGGTCAAGGCTAGGTATTGTTTTTTTAATTGTGGATCAATACTTGACAGGACTTCCTCTATTGGTGGTTTAATTAATTCTGCACTGTTTCCGTGGTCACAGACATCTGCTACTCAATCTCTGATCAGAGATGGGCCCTTGAGAAGACATTGAGACAAAGAGGTAGAGACAGTTAGCAGAAAGGAGGCGCAGCTCCCGTCAGAGGCCGAGCTCTCTGTGCTGAACGTTTACACGGCTCAGCTTCCTGTCTCTGAGCGCCTGTGACCACAGAGTCCTCGCACCCATGTCCTTGCAGAAGCCCCTCAACTCCAGTGCTTCCAGGACAAGGAGCATGGCAGATACTGGGGGGACTGGATATGCTTGCATCGCTCCCTTCTTGTTGAGAATGGCATACCAAAGCTATTGATTGGGCAAACGGTGAAACCAACCACAATGTGGGTGGTTCTCACCCACATTGCAATGTGCTTCTCTGCAAATCCTTCCCCACCTCAGCTGTGTTTTCCTTGTGAACGAGCCTCAGAGAGTACCATGTTTAGGGCCCACCTGGGCAGGCTGGTAGATCAAAAGTTAGGCCCGTTGTGGTCCTGGTCAACTTCCTGCATCACAACAATGAACCTGAAAAAGAGGAGTTGGAGTTGGCATAATAGGGACTAAGAGTGATAGTTTGCAGTGAATAACAAAGTCAAACCTGCTTCTAGGGCCAACCAGCCCCGGGGCACTGGCATCTGAGCCTTGCTCTCTTCCCTGTTGTTAAAATGTTTCTCCTTGTTGAATGCCTTTTACTTGTCAGAGCTGAGCCCTTTTTTGGAAATAGTTGAGGACTGAGTTGTCAGTTAAAAAAAATTACTTAATGAGTGAAAGTGCAGTGCCTGGCTTGACATTTTTATTTCATTTATTTTTAAAATATGCTTTTATTTATTTCAGAGAGAGGAAGGGAGAGGGAGAGATAGAAACATCAATGAGAGAGAAACATCCATCTGTTGCCTCCTGCACACCCTCTAGTAGGGGTGGAGCCCGTGCCCTGACGGGGAATTGAACCAGGGACCTCCTGGTACGTGGGACAACTGAGGCACACCATAGGGCTGGCTTGACATTTTTAAACATGGTGGCATCTCATCTCCGATCAGGTTGATGGAAGGAAAACCTCAGTAGCTGCCATGTGTGGCCTGGCACATGGACGTCTCGTCATGCCGCACCAGGGTTCCTGTGTAAACGTTCTGAGGCTGAGTCTGTTCTGAGCAAACCCTTCCCCAGCCGTCACTGCATGCCCCGTCCAGTCTACGGGGATGGCGGCTCTGTATCTGTGTGAAATGGTGTTCTACATATGGTCCCAAGAAGAACCACGAGCCCTAAGCCCTCTGTGCTGGTGGAAAACACAGGAACAACGAACATGTGCCCCCGGGAGGAAGGAAGAAAGGCCTTGGAGGCTGGCCTTGTTGAAGCAGTTGACCCTGAACTTGGCACAGGGAGGAGAAGGTCATTGCTTCCAAAGCCAGGAGACAGGCTGGATGGCACAAGCCCCCAGATGTTCTACAGACCAGCGGACGGGCGTCTGGAGAGCTGCTTTGCTGAGGATAGGACGTCAAGGGAGACAGACAGACCCAGGTGGAACCAGACGGGACTCAGACTTCTCAAGGAGCCACGGAGGAGCCTGAGGCTCAGACACTTGAACTGGGCATGATCTCTAGGAAGCCCTATTTTAAGTTAAATCAGGCTGAACAGCAAACATTTTGTAGGACTTGAACTGGGCCCTTCTTATAGTTTGTGTTTTTATAACGTCTCAAATGTTTTGTAAAATAGCCCATCTTATTCTATTGAAGACCAGCCTAAAGGGTTTTTGTTGAAGATGCAATTCTGGAGGAAAAAAAAATGGAAAAGAAATAGGAAGTTATTTTAAAGGGGTGGGGGGAAGAAAGCCCACATCTTTTTACCTCTGATTTTTCTCATTGTAGAAAATTAGGAAAAATTTAAAGACAAAATATAAAGCAAGCATACAACCAATGACAATGAATTTTATATTTTTAGGTCTTTGCCCAGTGAATTTTAGCATAGTTATTATCATTAAAATGATAGCTTGGATCTTGCATATCTTGCTTAATACTATAACACATGTATTTTTCTTTGCCATTAAAATATCTTTGAAAAACACCAATTCTTAATGGCTAGACTGTTTCACTCTATGGAGCACCAAATTGTCTTATCGTTATAGATTGCTGAGCATTTATTTCTGAAGACTTAGTCACTTAAGTAGTTATGTGTAACTACACATATTTATGTGTAAGCTTTATCTATAATAAGGGATTATTTACTTGAAAAAGATTCCCAAGAAGAGTCATAGACTACAAAGTATTTTGAGATTATTCATTTATACTACCATGGGAATGCCAATTTCCTGCAGCCATCACTCTCTGCTATAAATAACACCCTAATTGACCATGTGCAGTAATCTGTAACACAGCTTAGAATATGATGACATGGAGCAGGCTTTTTATATCAGAAATTCTGTTCAGACTCAAAAAGGAAAGCTGTGTAATTGTGGCTTAGGAGAGTTTATTGGTTTGTGGAAATAAGAAGATGGTGGGTAGGATATCCAAGGGCATTACAGCAGCTCCAGAAAGTCCCTGGGGATCTGACTACTCTTATTTTCCTGCTTCATCATCTTTCTATGCCTTTCAGCCTCATAAGCACAAAAGTGGCTACTGTGCTTCCCCAGTCATTGTTCATTCCTGGCAGGACACGGGCAGGTTGAAGACACAGGGACTCATCTCCCAAAGCTTTGTTTACCTCATCAGGTAAGCCTCCCCAGAGGTTTTTGCTTCAGTGGCATGGCCAGAACTGCGTCACATGGACACCCTTAGCGGCAAAGGAAGCTGAGACGGTCAGCGAGCACATTGTCCTGTGAACAGAGTCTGTCTGGATGGAAGGAGAGGGGAACGCACGTTAGGTGGACACCACATGTGTGCCTGCAGTCACTGTGTTGTGTGAAACACTCTAACGCATTTCCTTTTCCAAAGCCAGTTAAATAGAAAGAAATGTAAAAGTTTTGTAGATGTTTTGAGTAATTGATCTAAAAATATGGGCAGTCATTAGGAGGAAGGAGCCAAAGTTGAGTAAATCAAATATCAAGAATTTCTGGAGGCAGGGAGGAGACTTGTGACAAAAGTAAGAGAGGGGAAGTATTGTGGAAACAGAGAGAGATACATGGATGCTTAACTGGAAAGAACCAGAAAGCTCAAGACAAAGGCCGTCGTGTAGGGTCCCCACAGCCTGCCCTCTGTTGTCACTCATGTTCTCTCTACTCGGGGTGAGTTTACTTCTATAAAAATCCTTCCTCCATTTCATGTTTTTCTCTCATCTTCTCTAGCTCAAAGTTCCTCAAAAAATTCTGAAAAATTATATCACCATTTCTAGGAATTTAATATTAGAGGCCCGGTGCACAAAAATTTGTGCACTCGGGGGCCAGGGGGGGATCCCTCAGCCCAGCCTATGCCCTCTTGCAGTCTGGAGCCCCTTGGAGGATGTCCACCTGCTGGCTTAGGCCCACTCCCTGGGGGATCGGGCACAAGCTGGCAGTCAGACATCCCTCTGGCAGCCCAACAGCCCTCGGGGGATGTCCACTTACCAGCAGGGAGCAGACCTAAGCTGCAGTTGGACATCCTTAGTGCTGCTGAGGAGGCGGGAGAGGCTCCCGCCACCACTGCTGTGCTGTCAGCCATCAGCCTGGCTTGTGGCTGAGCAGAGCTCCCCCTGTGGGAGCGCACTGATCACCAGGGGACAGCTCCTGCATTGAGCATCTGCCACCTGGTGGTTAATGTGTGTCATAGTGACCAGTCATTACCAGTCATTCTGCTGTTAGGGTCAATTTGCATATTACCCTTTTATTATCTAGGATAGAGGCCTGGTGCAGGGGCGGGGGCCGGCTGGTTTGCCCTGAGGGTCCTGCTGGGGTGCCTGGCCAGCCTGGGTGAGGGGCTGAGGGCCGTTTTCAGGCTGGCCAAGCCCCCCGGTGATGGAAGCTCCCAGACTCTCCCTTTTTTCTTTTTTTCTTTTTATTCTGGGATTTATTTACCTTCTATAATTGAAACTTTGTAGCCTTGAGTGGAGCTCAGAGCTGGCCAGGGCGGGGTGGGAAGCTTGGCTTTCTCCATTGCCAGGGGCAACCCAAGCCTTCTGCTCGCTCCAGCTTCGTGGCTGGCGGCCGTCATCTTGGTTGGGTTAATTTGCATACAGTCACTCTGATTGGCTGGTGGGCGTGGCTTAAGGTGTGGCGAAGGTACAGTCAATTTGCATGTTTGTCTTTTATTAGTGTGGATAGTTTGAAACAACTTGTCTGCAAGTGCAAGAGTGCTATAGTTTATCCCTAAATATGACCTCATGGAATTTTTTTAACTGCATTTTTATAGAAATTGAAGTTTGCATTGTAGACATCATTGAACACAAGAGGGTTGGGATGTGTTCCATATTTATAATGTATATTAGTAGCTGCGAATTGGAGTTAAGACCCTTTCTCTTCTATTATGCTATTTGAAATTCAACTTTATAAGGTTACTCTCTCTCTCCCCCGCCCTTCCTTCTTTCCTTCCTTCCTAACAAAATAGCTTCAACAACTAGCTGAATAACTTTAAGCAACTCAATCATCACACCTTTCAAAGCCTGGATTTCATAGGGTATAAAGTTAAAAGTTTGGGACCAATCTTTACTTCTCTTTGTATTCCAACAATCAATGTGTCTATGTTATAAAAATCTTGCAATTCCAGGTCTGGGAAAAGCCCCAGAGAGAAACTTCATATTTGAGCAAATGGGATCCAGAGTGCAGAAATCACGCTCCTAAGTCACACGAGAATCTGAGAGCTGAGACCACACCGGGGCTTCACTCAGCCAGCGTGGATTTGATTTTGCCAAGGTCGTGGCCTGGATGTGACTCATTGGTTTTCATAACAACAACAACAGCAACAACAAAATGAAGGTTGTTATTAAAATTTCTCACCTTTACTGTTTTCATCATTCAAATAGAAAAAAAATTATCCCTTTGATCAAGCTACTCCGCATAAACAGAAATTACATTAGGTTATTTTCATCTCTTGTCATATTGTTGGAGCTGACGTGATTGGATTTAAATACACATTGTCTCCGAGATGAAAATGATTTATAGGTTTCTGAGATGCTCTTGAGGGGTTAGATAATGTAAAGTTTAGCATCTTTCCTTTAAATCAGCACTTGAAACATTTAGGACGTTCCACTGGGTATTGGCTTCTCTCAATAACGTTGCTGGAATCAAAGTAATTTATGAGTCATCCCATTAACGTGTCATCATCCGTAAGGAATGTTTTTGTGTGTGTTGTTCACCATACATATGGCCTTTTTTCCTTTCTCTCAGTCTCATTCCGAGAGTGCGGCTTTCTCAGGAAAACAATAATCCACTCATCGTGCCGCTTTGGCCAAGACGCAGAGTCATCTGAGCTCCATATCCAGCAAAGCCGTGGAGAACCCACTAATAGCACCGAGCACTCTGGGGAAGCTTGTTCAGAGACCAGCTGGTGCTTTTTCCATGTTCTCAGCTACTGTCAGTGAAACACACTCTGTAAGGTGAGGGAGGGCGGCCCACCAGGAGGAGGTGCAGGAGCCTGGGACTGGGAGGGAGTGCGGCAGGTCCAGCGTGGCGATGCACGGCTCCTGGCAGAAGCAAGTTCTTTGTGGACAAAAGCATCCTCAGCATACCCCTTGGGACTTCCTCCGATTACAGCAGATGAGTAGGAATTCAAAATTAATTACAAAACATGCAAAGAAAGAAGCCGCTATCAGTGAAAGCAAGAACCACAGAATTAGTTCTCCAAAACACTTCAGTTATTGGATTTATCACACGTAGACCAGAAAATGACTATTTTTAATGGAAGAATAAAAATGATCACTCACATGGGATGATTAAAATTTCCAGGAATATTTTTTAAATAATCACACTTTACAAATAAAATTATAATGAGTAAAATATAAAACTCAGTAGATGGGTTGTAAGTAGATTAAATACAGTTGAAGAAAGAACTGAAAAGCACATTTGAAGACATTGGCCAATATTTAACACAGAGAAACAAGAAGATAGAAAATACAAAGAGGTGAAGAAATACAAAGTAGGAAGTGAGAAAGTATAAACGTGTTAGGGGTAGGATGTCAATTCTAGCATAGAGAGAATGGAAGAAGAGAATTATTTTAAGAGACGATGGCTCAAAACTTTCCAGAATTAGTGAGAATATGAATCCCCACTTACAGAAAACATAATGAATCCCAAGCTCACTAAATAAAAAGAAATCGACTCTATGTCAGATTATAGTGAAATTACAGAAAATCCAGTGGAGAAATAAAAGCTCCTAAAAGCAGCAGAAGAGAAGAAATAGATCACCTACCAGTGGAAATTAGATTTACAGAGACTGTTATTAGCTGTGTGGACGAAGAAGAGACCACATACTAAATGTGACAAGCTCAGGGGAGGCCCGCATGGTGGCCTTACAAACTGGTGGAGACCACAAGAAACCACACCATGGTCTGAACATCAAAATTCCTAACTAAAAATGGGTCGTGGTATAATAGTTCTAAGTCTGCTAATATTGTAATGATATTTTTCTGGGTAAAGTAACTGAGTCATTATTTTTAAACCTGTTCTGAGAGTAGATGTTGCATCCATTAACTGGTTCACTGACAACCAAAACATGAGACTCCACAGTATGACATTAAAGTACATGGTAAAATGAAGGAACAAATTTATCTATTTCTTCAACAGATGTTTATTGGCCATCTACCCCGTGTCGGCCAGAGTACAAAACACTTAGGAAGTGGATGGTTAATAGCTTGAAACCAAAATGTGTTTGTCCAAAGGAAGACAGGCACAGCGATGGTGAAGATGATGGTTCTGCTGGTGACCACGATAATGAGGTTGGCATTTATTTATTCAGCACTCCATCCTAGAGCTGTGCTTGCTGTTCAATCTTAGCTCACAGAATTGTTACCACACCATGAAGTTGTTACAACTACGACCCTCACTTCGCAGATGAGGAAAAGAGGTTTATTAAAGTAAATGAACTTGCCTGAAGTAATACGGTAACGGCTGGAGCCTAGATTGGCAAACCAGTCTGTCAGATTCCAAAGCCTGTGTTTTTAATTTCCACATCAGCAGGAGCTATAGAAAGGGAGCTGTCATGGAGGGAATATTATTAGAGATGCTAGATAAAATTTCAGAATAAAATGTGCACGCGGAAGCCATGAAGAGAAGAGCCGGCATCGGTGATGGGAGAACCAAGTGAGAGGCCCTCTCAACAAACAAATGAAAAGGGCAAAAACCTAACACTGGGAAATGTGAAAAAATTCAGGGGCAACTGGAATTTCTGCGGGAGAGATCAGAACCCATGGAAAAGAAGTGATGCTACATAATAAAATAAAAAGTCCTCTACTTCCGAGAAACCTGATCCTGCAGCTTGTAAAGATTCACTAAGTATAGAGCAAAACCACCAAAACATAGAAATATATGTGTTCTGTGTAAATGCTTTTATTTTTAGTGAAATACACAAAGACACATAGATCCTGAGTGTTTGGTTCTGTAAGTTTTGACACACAAACAAGACAGAAAATAATTTCAAAACCCTAGTAAATTTCTCTGCATTCCATTCTAGTCAACCCTTACTCCCAGAGGCAGCCACCATCTGATGCCTTGCACCATAGGTTAGTTTTGTCTGCAACTGAACTTTACATAATGGAGCTATATAGTGTGTTACTGCCTGAATTTCTTGCTCACCAGATGTCTCCATAATTCATCAGTAGTTTATTTTTTCCATTGCTGAGTGATATACCATTGAATGAATAAACAACAATCTGTTTGTCATTTCTCTTGCTAATGAACATTTGGATTTCCCCCCAGTTTTTGACTATAATAGAGTTTCTATGAACATTCTTGTTTAAGGCTTCTTGTAGACAGATGTTTTTAGTTCTCTCGTGTAAATACCTAGGAGAGGATTTGCTGAGACAGGGCAAGTTTATGTTTGACTTCATAATAAACTGACAAAGTAGTTATAACTGTTGCCCGCTCCCACCAGCCACGTATCAGAGTTCCAGTTGCCCCACATCCTCGTCAACATTTAGTGCTGTCGGTATTTTTCATTTTAGCTCGTGTGTGAAGTGGTATCTTGTCTTTTTTTTTTTTTAATCCTCACTTGAGGACATGCTTCTATTGATTTTGAGAGAAAGAGGAAGAGAGAGGGAGAGGGAGAAAAACATCCATGTGAGAGTGAAACATCAATGGGTTGCCTCCCACAAGCCCCCCAACTGGTGATCAAACCCACAACCTTTTGGTGTACAGGATGATGCTCTAACCAACTTTGCCACACCAGCCAGGGCTTGTCGTGGTTTTAATTTTTGTTTTCCTGAAGACTAGTGATGTGGAGCATCTTTTCATGTGCTTATTGTCTACCTTCTTTGGTGAAGTGTCTATTCAAATCATTTGCCATTTTTAACTGGTGGCCTTTCATAATAAGGCAGGTGAGACCTTATGAATACCTGAACTGAAGTAATCACAATGGTGATAACGAAGATAATGCATATTTGAGAGATATTGAGGAGGTAAAACTAATTGAGTGGTGAGAGGGTAAGAGAGGGCGTCATGAAGGCTAACCACCAGATTTTTCTTGTGAGTGGACAATGGTAGTAGTGAGTTTATTCAGACATGAGGAGTTGGTGTTTTAAATCACTGTAACACTCCTAACATGACTCAGCAGAATTTTGGCGGAGGTATGCTGACAAGACTTCTTTACAATCTGGTTTTCAACCTTAGCTCACCCAACACCCACCCCAACCTCCATTGTCTACATAACTTCTATACCTGGTACCCTCTTGGAAACACAAAAAGAGCTAAAACAACGACATTAAATTATAAGCTTATAAGTTTATTAATTATATTCCCATTAATTTAAAATAACTTAAATGCTTCATTGGTTTGGAAGTTTCTAGAAGGTCTTCATGGGAGGCTTTTTAAAATAAAAGAATGATATTTTGTGTAATATTTATGCTCAATGATCCCTATGTTTAATTTGATTTGGATTTTTTGTAAGAAACAGATTTATCATCTAATCCCTAAATAAACTTGCTCCAGAACCCAGCTCATTAAAGTCATGATTCTTGTATACTCTAAATAAACATTTGTGACATTTTCTTGGAGTTGTTTGCTGTATATAATGATGCTTGCTGCATAATTTTCAGGGGGACCAACCTTTGAATAGAGTAAATCCACATCTCAGTTAATCCAGAACTCCTGGATTATGTACGTTTTATGCCTGGTTTTATAACGAGCTTAGTCACAGGATGAAGCCATTCCAAAACATCTTTTTAGAAGCCTTTTCTGAGTCATTTCCAGGAAAGTGCTGATGCTCTTGTTGGTCTTCCATTTCCCATTATTTCCCTGTATTTGAGGTGTCCTTTGAACACAAGACTGACAAATTCTTTTAG
>NW_005876591.1:0-9744 GCF_000147115.1 Myotis lucifugus | reverse complement strand
GCACAGAGGCACAAGATTAGTCGATTTGCCTGCAGCAGAGATTATTTGTATTTCACCCACAATCCTTTTGCCTTTTTCAATGGCCTTAGGCACATGGCTAGGCTAGGCTTCATATCCCAAGATACTTTCAGTTATTTTACCAAACTGAAGAGTTCATCCGCCTGCACGCACAAATCCAAAGCAAAGCAAGAGCAGGAGTTTACCGTGGAGAAAAGACTTTGTTTATTAGGATTGGTGCCAATCTGGAGGATAGGTGAGCTTGTGCTCCAAAATACTCGACTCCCCAATGGCTTAGGCAAGAGGCTTTATAGAGCAAAAATCATAAGTCATCATGAGTAAGAGGTTTTGGGCAATAAATAGTGATTTCACATCTATTTCCCCCCCTCAGGTCTCTTTGTTTGTTTTGTTTCTGTTTTTGTTGTTTTTCCTCAGGTCTTTAAAAAACATTTTTTAATGGAAACTTAAAAAAATATATATATATTTTTATTGATTTCAGAGAGGAAGGGAGAAGGAGAGAGATAGAAACATCAATGATGAGAGAGAATCATCTGCCTCCTGCACGCCCCCCACTGGAGATTGAGCCTGCAACCCAGGCATGTGCCCTTGGCCGGAATCAAACCTGGGACCCTTCAGTCTACAGGCTGACACTCTATCCACTGAGCTAAACCAGCTAGGGCAAAATTTATTTATTTATTTATTTGTTTTAAAGAGAGAGGAAGGGAGATAGATAGATAGATAGATAGATAGATATGGGGGGGGGGGTGGAGAGAAACAGGGAAACATTGACTTGTTCCACTTATTTATGCATTCATTGGTTGATTCTTGTATGTGCCCTGACCAGGGATTACATTTATGATCTTGGGTTATGCATCGGTTCTCAACCTGTGGGTCGCGACCCCTTTGGCGGTCGAATGACCCTTTCACAGGGGTCACCTAAGACCATCCTGCATATCAGATATTTACATTACAATTCACAACAGTAGCAACATTACAGTTATGAAGTAGCAATGAAAATAATTTTATGGTTGGGTCACAACATGAGGAACTGTATTTAACAGGCCAGAAGGTTGAGAACCACTGGGTTATAGGGACAGCACTCTAACCAGCTGTGCTACCTGGCCACGGTCATGATTTCAGGTCTTAGGTCAGCTTTAGAGTAATTGGGATGTGGTCAGGAGCTGCTTTAGGGCTCAAGAGCTGAAACACAATTTAGGGCATGATGCTATTTTTAGCTTAAGGAAACCCATACCTTGTGACCATTAGTTATGACCTGGCCATGTTTCTTGTTGCCTCTGTGAGTCACAAATGTAAGGGAAAGGTCTGGGGCATGCTGTGAAGAAATTGAATTGAGTGCTGTGGCTACATGTTAAATGAAAACCATACATTAAATCAGGACCCTGCGTTTCAGTTAGGTATGGCTCTACACTTCACTTCTGGCCAGTGGAATGTTACTAGAAATGCTATTCGCTTTCTCCAGGCCAAGGCTTAAAGGAATCCTTTGCTCCTGCACATTCTTTCCCCTCTTTGTGGCTGGGTGCAGGCAACTGTGAGGCTAGGAGGAATGGCAGTCACAGGACAGAAAGCCCTGGGACCCTGAATCACCACATGGAGGAGAGCTGCCTGCTGACAAGGGCGTGCTTCTCAGACTATAATGTGAATGATAGGTGGACTCTGTTGGGTTTAAAGCAGTGGTTCTCAACCTTCCTAATGCTGCGATCCTTTAATACAGTTCCTCATGTTGTGGTGACCCCCAATTTCATTGTTACAAATTGAACATAATTAAAGCATAGTGATTAATCACAGAAATAATACGTAATTATATATGTGTTTTCTGATGGTCTTAAGCGACCCCTGTGAAAGGGTCGTTCGAGAACTGCTGGTTTAAAGGATTATGTGCTTTGGAGTCGTTCTGTTACCTCAGTCCAGCCTATTTTAACTAATTACACTGCTGCAGGTTATTTACCAGTAGAAAGTCAGCAATAAACCTTCTGTCTTCTAAAGTAGAATTAAAATTAGGCCAGTGATTTACCAGAACACTGCTTAGTGCTTTGACAATAAGTCAAGATTTTAAAAGAACTCCAGCCAGAGCTCTGCATTTACAATCAGTTATAATCGCAAATTTGCAGAGTCACAAAATGGCTGAAGACCAAAAATATTTTTGCCTATACCATTAGGTGATTGATTTTGTAATTGCATCATGAAGTAACCTACTGAGCCAAGGAGGGAGGCTGTCATTTACAATGTGCTTCTCCCTGAGCTTTTCCACAGATATTCTCAGACCTCTTTGAATGTGCCTTCCTTTTACCCTCCGGCATATTATAACACAAGTATTGCTTAAGCCAACACAATAACAAGAGTGTGAGTAAAGGGATCTACCTGCTGAGTCAACTCTCGGAAACCTGAGAGCTTCTTTGTTGACTCTCCAGATTAATATGAAAACATAAGAAGTACTGCCCTAGCTGGTTTGGCTCAGTGGATAGAGCGTCGGCCTGCGGACTGAAGGGTCTCAGGTTCGATTCCGGCCAAAGGCACATGCCTGGGTTGCGGGCTCGATCCCCAGTAGGGGGCGTGCAGGAGGCAGCCAATCAATGATTCTCTCTCATCATTGATGTTTCTCTCTCTCTCTCCCTCTCCCTTCCTCTCTGAAGTCAATAAAGAAATATATTTTAAAAAAACAAACAAACATAAAAAGTACTGATAACCTATAGACCTTTTCTGTTAGTGTATTTTTTTCTGTATCTTTCCAGTTTCAGTTCTGGGTTGCTTCTAGTCTTATCATTATATTCATTTACTAATACTTATTTATCTGGCAAAATTAACATAATCATTTTACATCATAATGCATTTAATTCATTTAATGAGTTTTAGTTATCTTGAATCTGAAATTTAATTGTTCACTGGCTAGGGCATATTAATAAGTTGTTGACCTCCAATGGATTGAATTTGCACAAAAATACCCTTAAGAATGAATTATTTATTACCATGTAACCTTCCACTTGAGATACAACCAGTGTTACATACTTAAAGGGTTTAATGCTTTTTGTTTTGTTTGTTTGTTTACATATTATCTTAATTTGGGTCTTCAACTTCTGGTCTATTTAAGGCAAAACTGACATTAAATTAATAAAACTCATCATATGACCCGTGGAATAATAAATGTGGTCCAGATATAGTTTATGTTATTTTGGTAAACTTGAATTCATTTATCTTGAAGGCTCACATATTAGAAATACTCTTTTCCCCCACTCAATTGTACATATAACAGAAATTGATATAAAACAGGATACATTAAAGATCACTCTGAATTACTGAAACACTATAATTTAATGGAGATTAACTGTGACAATATGAAAAGGCATTCACTCATCTGTATATTGCCTATAGCCTTGAATTTAAGGAATATTACCTGTTCTAGACTTTGAAGGAGAAGCTCAATATTCATTATATAAAGAGAGGCTATAAATTACACTTTGCCATTAAAAATCATTAACTCAAAAGATAATAGAATAACCACTTTCACAATAAAATTACTGCCACTGCTGTGATAAAAGAGGTTGGCCTAGGTCAGGAGCGGTTCTTTCTACCGTTGCTCAAGAACACTAGAAGGATTAAAAATTTATGGATTACCTCCTAGAAACAATGATCGGGTACAGAAATGTAATAAAATACCCACTCTCCTGTGTCTTCCCAAGCTGCCCTGTGCCATTTCATTTTATGATTCTATTAGTGTGACAACTTTCCAAAGCTCTAGAAACTGTCTTTTGGCGAAGATGAAGATTTTCAAGCCAGAAGATTTTTCATTGAAAATCCAGAGGCAGATGGCGTAGAAAGGTAATGTTAGAATGTGAACCAAATAGAATTTCATTTTGTATATTTTATATATTTGTAATTTTATCTTACTTAGATTGCTGGTAAGTTCAAGCAAAAAAAAAAAGGAAAATAAAAAGATAGTATTATTAAAAATGTCATGCGATATAAATGTTTTTCCTGGTAAAATTATATGAAAAATTCGATGTATTTTTTTTTCTTTTTTTAACGATGCAGTTATTTTTATGTGAAATCTTACAGCAGCAAAAGCTGGCAAAGTTACTTCTTAAAAAACTATATCTAGTTTTGAAAAGGTATTTGTTTCTTTAACCTTTCAGACAGTTCTAAGTTTTTGGTGTTGTTTGTGAGTATTTTAATGCACGGTGTGTTTATATAATAATCAACACTGGAAAATAATCTCAGGGGGATAGTTGGTGACAGATGTAACTTACTTCTAAGGAATTTGGGGGAAATTGGGTCCTTTTACTTGTAAATGTCTAAAAACCATGAATTTCCGAAGTATTGATGGATGCTTTCATAGAGAAAGGTGTTAGTTTTCTTTCAGTGACCTCTTTCCTATCTTCGTTTTTTCCATTGATGGCTTTTTATTCTTCAATAATGAAACACCTGAGAATATACACAGTTTCAAACTTTCCATTTATCTGTTTTTGAGCTAAATTGCCTGTGGTTTAGTAAAGGTAATGGAAATATGATTACCCAGGTGAAACATTACCAGACGGGCATTTTCTGCTTCCTACAGTTTCTTGCACTTAAAGTAATGTACTGAAAACTGAGGCTTGGGAGGAAAGAATGCCCGTTCTCAGCCTATGTAATAGAATATATGTGAATAAACATCTCAAATTCTTTAGTCAGTGAATCCCTGAGGATTTCAGTACATCATCTATAGGAAGCAGCCAGGAGACCTGTTGAAAGGCATATCATACCAAAGAAATGAGCCATGTAGCTTGCACTTGCTAGAAATACATCAACTGAACCCAACTAATGGGTCATCTTAATGTCATATTTCGGTGTGTCTTCACAGAATAAGCAAGAAGTCTTTTCTTTCCCTTGAAGAAGTTGACTGGTTTTTAAAGTTTTGAATAGTATAGATCTTTCCTGATGTGAGCTAGAAAGATCTTTTTCAAAGGTATCATTGACCATAAAAAAAGGAGCAGTTTTTTGGATTTTTGTCTTGGAGGCTGGTAGTGCAAAATAGGTTTCAGAGGCAAAGCCAATGAGTTTGTCATTCTTCTTAAGTCTGGCAGAGGGTAAATGTATTAACATTGGGAAACAAACGAGAACTAACCTTTTATGAAAATATGCATTAGGCCCTCATCTATCAGACATATCATTTCATTAGAACTATTCTTTTTAGAGCTATTAATAGTGCGTGAGACTGAGCAGAACAAAGCAAACTGCTGACCGCGCAGTCTCATGGTGTGGCCCTCCTGCTTTATGATCACCTATTCTCCGAGATGCAGCTTGGGAGAAAACAGCATTTTAAAAGCTGAAGAAAACACAGACCCGGCTTTCTTTTGACCAACTACCCAGCTTTTGAATCTAGTTTTATTGAAAACCATCGCCATCAGATGTATGCGTACTAAAATACTTTACTTTTCACTTTAAACTGAAAGGATAAACAACAATCCTTTGAGACTCAACAGTATTTCTTTCAATAAATATTTAGGCAGTTCAATTTTGCATAGAATTAATTATGCAAAGAATCTTGACTGGACAGTTTCAGGATAAGAACATTGGAAAACTACATTGGAACACTGTTAGGACAAAGCTCCACACTTCTGGCACTTGGAGTTTTTAATATGTTCCTTGGTATAGGGGAGGAAAAGTTTTCCTTAACTTTCTTATGTTTTGTGGCTGGTCTGAACATTCAACTGACAAAGATTAACAAGAGAAAATCATGCAACTTCATTTAATATAAGTTTTACATGACACAAGAGCCTTTGTAAGGAAATTAAGACCCAAAGAAATGGTTAAACCTGAGTGTATTTAGGATAGGCTTGATGAAGAATGGGAAGTCAAGGAAAGATAGGATAGGATGAAGACTATAAGCTAAGTGTAGTCAATTGGGGAAACTCGGGGAGGGTGCTCCTTTCCTCTGGGTGGAGAAAAGGCACCCCTCATATGAAGGTTTTGTGACCGGTTTCAGGGGAAGGTCCGAAAGTCTTTTCTGCACATGACAACTTGAAATATTAAACATGCCAAGGTGCCATATTTTGATAGCATGTTCTGAGCCCCATCACTGCCATGGAAATAATTGTCGCTTACATTGAATATTCATACATATTATTTCCTTTAATATTCAACCCAGGACAGAGCAAGGATGTTTATCCTTGTTTCACTTGGGGGGAAATGGGTGCTGCAATAAACCAAGTGACAGAACCTGCCTCTGTGTAGATAGACCAGTACCCATCACCACAGTGTTCATCCACAAGACCACCCTGCCTCACTGTCCTGGGACTCATCTGGGATCTCAGCCCTTTGGCATGCAAGGAATCACTGATAAGTAAATGCTAATGTACCAGTGGTAGCCCCGGTAATATGCATTTTACCTGAGCTATGTCACTGGCAGCTTACACGGTGGATGTTTCAGGAAGATAGGAAAGATAGTTTTATCCTAGTAAGACAATGGGGCTGGGTGGTGAAGGAAGGAAGAAAAAATAAAAATATTGGTGCCCATAACATTTTGGGGAGCATTTTTGCAAGCCGCTCATGCTTGGCTTACCTCTTAATTTTGTGACTGAGCTTCCTCTGCCTGGAGCTGGCCACAGGCTTCCTTGTCTCTCACTCCTTCCCTGCTGAACAGCTCAGTACATTCACTCCCACAGGACTGGACTTGGGAAGATGTTTCTGGCTCCCCCTCCTTCTCTTCAGTTGGGGCAATAAGGCCAAGATGCTTGGGTGCTATGATGCTTTCAGGGGCTGGTGGCTGGTGATATAATCTGTGGAATGTCCAGGATCTTTACTTAAAAAAAATTTTTTTTAAATGAGATATAATTGGCATATAACATTATATTAGTTTCAGATGTGTGACATAATGATTTCATATCTATACTAATAAAAGGGTAATATGCTAATTAGACAAGACGTTTTCCGGACGTCCTTCTGGACCAAGCCACAGCGGCTGCGAGGGCCGAGGGCTGGCAGCATGGGAGAGGCGGCAGCATGGGCCAGTCCAGCGCCGCGGCCCCTTTCGCAGAGGCATTGCTGGAGAGGGGGCTGCTCGGTCCTAGTCCCAGTGCTGCCCCTTCTGCAGAGGCAGCCACAGAGGCAGCGGCATGGGCCTACTCCTGGTGCCATGCCTCTGCAGAGGCTGGATGGGATGTGACCTGCTGTGCCTCAACCTCCCACAGCCCCTCCCCCAGCCGGCCTGGCCCCAGATCGCCCCCACCCACCAGTGGGCAAGGGGCGGGGCTAGCACTAAGAAGTGAGGGCTGAGGCTGCGGCGGCTGGCAGTGGCAGTAGCAACGGGGTGATGGGGGTGGCGCCTTTCCCTGATTGCCCTGGTGGCCTCCTGCAGAGGGAGGCCAGGCTGCGGCTTAGGCCCACTTCCCGTGGGGAGCGGGCCTAAGTCATCAGTAAGACATCTCCTGAGGGCCCCCAGACCGTGAGGGGGGCAGGGCGGGCTGAGGGACTTCCCCCCACCTCACCAGTGCACGAATTTTCATGCGCCAGGCCTCTAGTTTGTATATATTGTGAAAGATTTTACAATAAGTCAACATCTATCATACATAGTCACAATTTTACCTTGTGATGAGAACTTTTAAGATTTACTTTCTTAGCAACTTTCAATTATTAACTATAGTCAGGTATTATATCTTAAGTATTATTAACTGTAGTCATCATATTACACATTACATCTCCATGACTAATTTTATACCTGGAAGTTTGTATTCTTTGACCACCTTCACCCATTTCACCCACTTCCCACCAGCTACCTCTGGCAACCACCAATCTGTTCTCTGTATATATCTATGAGTTCTTTTTCTTTTTACTTATAAGTGAGATCATATAGTATTTGTCTTTCTCTGCCTTATTTCACTTAAGGGCCTCTAGGTCCACCTGTGTTGTTACAAATGAAAAGATTTCCTTCTCTTTTATCACTGAGTAAGATTTCATTTATATGCCATATTTTATATTTTTTAAATATATTTTTATTGATTTCAGAGAAGAAGGGAGAGGGAGAGAGAGAGAGAGATGGAAACATCAATGATGAGAGAGAATCATTGATTGGCTGCCTCCTGCACACTCCACAATGGGGATTGAGCCTGCAACCTGGGCATGTGCCCTTGACCGGAATTGAACCTGGGACACTTCAGTCCACAGGCCAATGCTCTATCCACTGAGCCAAACCAGCTAGGGCTATATTACCATATTTTCTTTATCCATTCATCCACTGATATTTAGGTTGCTTCCTTCACTTTTTTTTTCTTAGCATTTTTCTGCTCATAAAAATTTCCATCAGGCAATTAGAAGCTGGGAATGGAAGTTAGAAGCGGGGAAACTAGCAACCTAAAGCAATTCATGGTAGTTAGCTAGGGCTGAGTTCCAGATGGAGGTACTCAGAGAAACCATTATGAGAGGCAGGACTGGATTGATCCTTCATGATAGATAGGGTTAGGATAGGCTGAGATGTTAGGAGACGATGCCAAATCCTTTCTCTATCTGTATGTTTTTGTGTGTTATTTCTCATCTGAAGATATTTTTTCATTGATTTTTAGAGAGAGTGGAAGAGAGGAGGAAAGACACACAGAGAGAAACATCAATGTGAGAAAGATGTGCTCTGACCGGAACTGAATACTGGGTCCTTCAGTCCACAGGCTGACACTCTATCCACTGAGCCAAACCTGCTAGGGATCTTTCTGTATGTTTTATTAGAGAGAATATCATGGATTTTCTTTGGGGTTAGATTCTTGAGTACTATTTCTTAAAACACTTTTGGAAAAAGTGTTCTCTTTCCCCCCATTTGCTGTGTTATGCTAAAGCTGCACCTCACCAATAGCTTTAAGTCGCCCACCGTCTGAGCATTCTAAATCAGAAATCCAAACGAGAATTCCAATCTTCACTCCACCATCTGGGAGAAGTCATTTAACTTCTCTGGATCTGAAAAAAAAGAAAAGAAAAAAGGGTTAATTAATAATACCTACCTTGAGGAAATGTGGGCAAATTAACTAACAGCACCTTACACGTAGTAAAGGCTCAACAATAACAAGGTCCTGTTCCCTCCTCCTCGGCCCTAAGTGATAGATGTTTTATCAGTCTGGCTCCTGGCAGCATGTGAAGAATGCGGTACCTCTGCTGAAATGCTTGTCTCTGGAATTTGGGTCAATCTTCTTGGAAACCAAATCCTGCCTTCTCACTGGTAGCCACCTACCCAAAGACCCTCATTTCTGTCTGGGAAATGGATGGTGGTACACTTCTTGGTACATTGCCATCCACAACCCCGAAGAGCCCTGGGACACATGTTAGCTGCTTAGGACTGGAATGCGCTGATACCAGGCATATACGTTAAAAAGTGAGGGCATTTGTTAGCCATGGACAAGTGGGTACTGCTAGGTAATCAGAAGTTTCCCAGTGAGCTGATCTAGCACAGAGCTACAGTAATTATTTTTGCCTATATTTCCCTGGGTGGCCTTCTATATAATCCTACTAGTGGCCCAGTGCATAGATTTGTGCACATTGAAAAGAAATTAATTAGAAGAAATATTTTAATATCGCTATTCGCCCTTTCTTTATAATAGATGTGTCAACCAAATTCACGATCGACAATGACAGATAGAAACGCATGCGTTCGGTTGGCGCCAGTGAGAGCTTTATATGTTATTGCATGCGCAAGTCAACTTAGCCTTTTATATATATAGACTAGAGGCCCACTGCATGCAAATTCATGCAGTTGGGGGGGGGGTCGGTCCCCCAGCC
>NW_005876590.1:0-9748 GCF_000147115.1 Myotis lucifugus | reverse complement strand
CCATCCTGAACCTTCACCTGTAGTTCCTAATGGTGACACCGGATGGAAACTTAGTTAAGCCTGAAGCTAACCAGTGGGACTACTCACCTGACCTTCTATTGACTCATGTTAAGCAGCTTCACACTTATGATGAAGAGTCCCTGGAGAGTCTTATCATAGGATTTTTAAAAATTTGTTTGTTTTTGGATGTTGTTATGTATTGTATTGTGTCCTCCCCCTACCCCAATTCTCGTGCTAAATCTCTAGTGTGGCTTTATTTGAAGACAGGGCTTGTGAAGATATAATAAGGTTAAATGAGGTCATAAGGATGGAGCTTTATTCCAATAGAACTGGGTCCTTACAACAAGAGAAAGAGTATTAGAGATCTCTCTTTCTGGGTGTGCACAGATAAGAGACGATGTGAAAAAATATCAAGAAGGCGGCTGTCTACAAGATGAGAGGCTTCATCAGAACCAACCTTCATAGCACCATGACTTTGGACATTTAGCTTCCAGAATGGTAAGAAATACATTTCTGTTGTTTAAGCTGCCTAGTCTGTGGTATTTTTGTTATGGCAGCCCAAGAAGACTAACACAGGTGGCTTCTCCCAAAATCTGAACCCAGGAGAAGGGTTTGAGTGCAAAGAGTTTCCTTGGGATATGATCCCAGAAAACACTGTGAGATGGTGGGGAAGTGATATAAGGAAAGGAAGAAAAATTTTAAAAAAATATATTTTTATTGATTTCAGAGAGGAAGGAAGAGGGAGAGAGAGATAGAAACAATCAATGATGAGAGAGAATCAACAATCGGCTGCCTCCTGCACGCCCCCCCACTGGAGATCAAGCTCGCTACCTGGGCATGTGTCCTTAACCGGAGTTGAAGCCGGGACCTTTCAGTCCGCAGGCTGATGCTCTATCCACTGAGCCAAACTGGCTAGGGCAGGAAGGAAGAAAATTGTGGTATCGAGTTGACTGCTGCTATGAGGAATTGGGACTCAGTTCTTCTGGGAAATTTCTGAGACAGTGGAAAACATCTCAGAATCCTTCTACTGCAGAGCATTTATCCACCTTCTCCTATCCCTCATTCATTGAGGGTTCCTCCTGGGGCCATTTCCAGCCTGCCAAGATTCTCCCACTGTCAGAGACTGCTGGCACAGGCAGAGAGATACAAAGATCCATCTGGGCATGAATGGCCTGTCAATTACCTCCAGGATGGGCAGTGGGCAGCAATAAGGTCTTCTCAGCCCCCAATGTACCAGCCTCTAAAATTGCCCACTGGCATGCGTCTTCCCACTATTGAAGATACTTCTGTTCCCCTGCCCATGCTTCTGGTTCAGCCCACAGAGAAAGAAACAGACATGTACCTACATTTCTGCCTTCTAACACTTGTTTTTACTTGGGGAAGGCTTGGGAAGGAAGCTTGTTCTTTCTACTCCTTACTTAAGCTTCCCCAACAGATGAAAAGGAGCTGTTATGATCAGTGGGAAGTCTGCTATCACTTGAATAGGCTGGTCCATGTGGCAAGGTCCCTGTGTTTTTGTTGTATAGCCCCTTTCTCTGACTGCTGCACTCATTGGTAAGAGGGATGGGGCATTCCTCACTTCTCTTTCCCGTGAGGTCAGCACAGAACTGAGGACAGATCTACATCAAATTTCTAGGAGGCCACGGAGCCAGGGTTCTCGTGCTCTCTCATTCCCAAAAGCATGTGAGTGGCCCCCGCTACCCTCTGAAAAAAAAAATAAATAAATTTCTGTTGTCCAAGCCATCCTTTGTTATGGCAGCCCTAGTAAACGAATATACTAAACAAAGTCATTTCTGGGAACTGTCTGGAGTGAAGCATGGTTCTTTTGCTGGGATCACTAGCTGAAAGGGTTATGTACTCCTAGAGCTGCAGGTGGCCATCCTTGCCCATACTGGTGGGTAGTAGCCCCCTGGGAATGAGACCAGCACAGGTAGGAGAGACAGGATCTTGAGAATGTCTTGACCTGCTGGGTTGCAACCATGCCTGAGGCTAGTTGTAGCCTTTGAACTTTCTAGTTGCATAGCCCATCTTTTTCCTTTCTTTCTTTTTCTTTTTTTTTTTTTTGTCTAGCAAGTTTGAATTGGGCTGCTTTCAATTACAGTCAAAGATTCCTGACTATTACCTTACTTCTTTTGACATGCTAGCTTTCCCACAATGCTTTATAATGGGTACCTGTTATCTTGATATTATAGTTTGCTGCTGTGGACAATTTGACATTCATTCTAATTTCATGACCTTAAAAACCAATGTTAAACTTTTATCATAAAAAGAAATCACTGTATAATGTATGCAATAGATACACTCCATCTCTATGTTAGTGTATCTATTGCATACATTAGCCCACTGGATCCTTATCTGAGCGTGGGCTTTATGACATCCCTGCAACTCATCTTCTCCTGATTGCTCTGTATGCTATGACTCCCCCTCCTCATGTGTAAGGTAATACATAAGGTTGGAGGAAAAAATCACAATTGTCTGCATGTCAGAACCACATAGTCAAAAATCCTCACATTGAAATGAAGAGCTTTGTTTTGTAGCAGGATGGTCTTGACAAACAGTTGACAAGTACTGAGAAGTCTAAATTTCCCCTTTCAAAAACATTCCCACCACTGCCTGGCATTTGTACTAGAAATTCTCACTTCTAGAATCTGTCCTTTATATTAAGACATTATGTCCGGCAAAAGACTGAGCAAATAAAAATTTCAAGGGAAAGAATGAACAGCATATGTGCGTATTGTTTCCCATTAGTACCTATTATCACCCTTTACCAGGACAAAGGAAGTAGAGGTAGAATTAGTTGTATTCTATTGGGGGAGCAGCGAGATCTAGAGCACAAGCTATAGCAGGACCCTGGGCAAATTTCACTTCCTTTCTATTTATGACTGCTGTTCTGCTGAGGGTTCCATCCTGAAATGAAGTTTTCCTTTAGTGAATTTCCATGGCAGTTCTTACTGGTGAAAGCATGTTCCACACTTTCTCACTCCTAAAGGGTCCCTACTGAGGATCAAGCCTACAACTCTGACATATGCCCTGATTGGGAATCGAACCAGTGACCTTTCGTTGTATAGAATGATGCTCAATCACCTGAGCCACACTGGCCAGGGCATGTGTTCTTACTCATGTCTCCCTCCAGGACTGTAAGTATGCACTGAATCTTTCTATCTCTTTCCACACATCCCTCTCTCCTTTTCTTTCTCCTCCTCCTGTTTTTCTTTCTCTCAGAATCTATATCATATGAAGAATACTGACAATATATTCTAAAATTATTCTTGCTCATCATAAAACAGCAAGCAATATTGAAAAATACAAACTTGAAATTAAGTATCTTCCTGAATTTTGCCACCTGAAAATAACCAGTGGTTTTTTCATATACCTCCCTATGTATATTGAAAAGATCCATATGTGGAAATATAAACACTTTTAGAAATATGGGATTCTATATATGCTATTTGAAAATAATATGCATTAAGTTTTATTTTAATTTAACAAAAAAAGAAGAAACAGAATTAAAATGAAGTATTGCTGAACTTCAGATAAATTTCTACTCTAAGACACATTGGCTCTCAAGGAAACTTGCTAAAGAAATAGAATGTAGTCATTTTTCAAAACTACAGATTTAAATTTTGGACAGTATTGATTGACTCCTGGCTCTATAGATTAGAAAATTAGCACACATCCTCCTTTCAGCTTTCACCTCCCCTTCAGTTTTTTATTATTCACATTATAATTTTTCTATTGTCAAGATTTTTGAAATATATATTTTAAGCTTAGATGTGTTATATTGACTATTTGTAAATTGAGGTATAATTGACATATAACATTGTATTTGTTTTAGGTGTACAACATAATGATTTGATATATGTAGATATTGTGAAATGATTACCACAATAACCACAATAAGTTTAATTTACATCCATCACCGCACATCGAGGTATTAATTTAAAATAAAGAAAATTTCTCTTTGTTTTTCACCTTCTTTGTTGCAAACAAGCTGGGCTGTGGAGGGCCTTTTCCAAACCTAGGGCTAAAAATTGCAACTACAGATAATGCACAGGAGTGTTAAGCACTCCTGCATTGCCATTTCCAGACCGAGATGAGCTTTGTTGATTCATCAGGCAAGTTAGTCTCTTCATAATTTGCTTACAGGAGACATTGAGTCTCCTTGGAGCCAGACTGGTGCTTGTCTGGGTCTTTCCCAGGCTCTTTACTTTATCTAAATAATTTTTTGTTTTAGCAAAACAGGCTACAAATACCTTAATTTGTATTTTGTAATCAGAAGAAGATGGCAACAAATGAATACAATTTCATAAGACAATAGTATTTAGGAAAAAATGTCCTTCCTGAGGTTATTGTGTTTTTATTGGTCCTGTGTTAGAGTTAAAAATAATGATCTTTCAAGGTTGTTGGGAATAAACGGATAGGCATTTTCAAGACTTATTGTAGCATCTCCTTTTCTGAGCCTCAAAAGAAAAGGTTAAATAGGGATCAATTTTGCCTGGTTCAAAATCATTACTGTCGGGAAGAATGTGAATTTTTAGAAAGGTTTTTTCCTAGTCTATGAATCTATGGTAAGTTATACCAAGTTTTCCAATCTGAAACTACTACAGAAAATCAAGAAAAGAAGAAGTATTGTAAATAATTTCTTGTAATATCTTTGGTGATTCTAGACTGAATCCTTCTTTATTTTCTTTAACACTTCATTTGACACACTGTTTTTAAAAAATTATTTTTCTATTAAAGACCTTTGTCTTACTTATAAGTCATATGATGAACAAGCTCATAGCATCTCAGATAATTCTATCATGTCAATAAATAATTTTTCTTTTAGGTTCAGGTATTCTGTAATAAGCTGCTCTTAAGGCATCAACTTGACATATAATATTTTAAGGGTTGGCATAGAATTGAGATGATCATGTTGCTTTATTTGATATTTCTTATTTTCTTTCTTTGGAGTGTCTTTGATTTCACTAAGTATTATATTAATTTAACTTATAGTTTTAAATAGCTACAGTGATGACATCTTTGAGATTTACCATTCATTTCTACTTTCTTAAACTACTTCAATTGTCTTACGTGTGTTTAGCAAGTTAAACATAAAATTTTACCATGAACCTTGTTCCATAAGCCTGTGAGTTGTTCCCTTGCCCTGTTCCTTGCCCTTTTTCTTTCATTCTCTTCTTTTACTTCTGTCTACACTCCTCATCCAAATCAACACATTTTCCTTTTAGAATAGTCATATATAATTAACTAGAGGCCCAATGCACAAAATCTGTGCAAGAGTAGGCCCTTGCAGCCCTGGCTTCATCCAGAAGGTCGTCCAGACGGTCGTTCCACTGTTCGGCCGTTTGGTCAATTTGCATATTATGCTTTTATTATTATAGATTGCTTTTCAACTGATGAGATTGACCATATGACTCTCTGATTTGATATTATAATGGGCTAATCATTTGATATAATCCAGAAAGTGCTAGGAAACCGAGACCATTAGGTCAACACTATTGGCAAAAATTAAAGAATCAGCACTAGTGAAAAAAAATTGTTTTCTCTAATCACGGTATTGCTTTGATCATAGTATTTTTTTTATGGTTCTTCTTTCCCATAATTCCTTGTTAACTGACATGAATGCTTAGCCTCTCATAGGAGTTTCTCTCCTTTGAGCCTTCCCTCTCATTAAGTTCAATTTTTCTTCTTCTCAAGTGATGAATTATAAAAGGAGCAGATTTAAACTTCACTGCCTGGTCAAAATAAACATGTTAAAGGGAGATGTTGAGGTAAAGTCACATCATATAACTGTGTGTTTAAAAAAGTCATCATATTGCTTCTATGGGAATTTCTCTATTAAATTTACTTTAGCAAATAATGACATTCATAAGACAATCTACCCAAGGGCCTTAATAAAAAGAAAGAGCCAACACATAATATTTTATATCATGAAAATAGTAGCTCTGAGAAGTTAACGAGGAAGCCCAATGCTTCATGTTGATGTTGGGTGTTTAGTTTTCCAGTGCTTCCCCTCAAGTCTGTGTGAGTACATACACGCACACAGGCACACGTGTGCATAAAACACACAGACTGGTTAAAATGTGGTTTATTTGAATTTGCTGATTGTTTTTGTTCATCAAAGTGCTTATCCTATCTAATAAAAGGGTAACATGCAAATTAACCATCACTCCATCACAAAAGATGGCAGCACCCATAGCCACAAGATGGTGGCGTCCAGTCCTCTCAGCCCCGCTGGAGTTCCCCAGTCCCGGGAGTGGGGGGCGGCTGCTGAGAGCTGGCAGTGTGAGCGGCCAGATGAAATGCTTGCTTTGAGGCCCTGCTCAAGCCACAGCAGAGGCTTCAGCAGAGCCGGGGGGCCCTGCCCTACCCACGGCGGAGGCTTGAGCAGGCCCAGAGACAGGGCAGGTGTGCCAGTCCCGCCTCTGCTCGTGAGCTGCAGAGGAAACACCTTTTCTGACTGCTCATTGGCTGAGCTCCCTGTAAGCCACTGGCAGTGTTCTTGGTAACTTTGGTAATAAGAATCCAAAAAGGTGATTTAGGGTTTTTCCACCTCACTCCTGGAGGTAAAAACAAAGGTCTGCTGCTGGAGGGCTAAGAAATGTCATATCCTGCCCTAGCTGGTTTGGCTCAGTGGATAATGCCTTGGCCTGCGGGCTGCAGGGTCTGGGTTTGATTCTGACCAAGGGCATGAACCTAGGTTGCAGACTCCTCCCTGACCGGGGCCCAGGTCAGGGCTCATGCAGGAGGCAACCAATCGAAGTGTCCCTCTCACATTGATGTTTCTCTCTGTCTTTCCCTCTCTCTTCCACGCTCTCTAAAAATCAATAGAAAAATATCCTCAGGTGAGGATAAAAAAGAAAAGAAAGAAATGTCACATCCTATGAAAGACACATCTTGAAAATGCCTAAAGAAAGTTGTCATGCCCTAACTGGTTTGGCTCAGTGGATAGAGCATCGGCCTATGGACTGAAGGGCCCCAGGTTCGATTCCAGTCAAGGGCATGTACCTTGATTGCGGGCACATACCCAGTAGGGGGTGTGCAGGAGGCAACTGATCAATGTTTCTCTCCCATTGATGTTTCTAACTCTCTATCCCTCTCCCTTCCTCTCTGTAAAAAAAAAATCAATAAAATATATTAATACATTGTTTGCAGGTAGTTTTTATCGCATGCTAACAGGTGGCTCTACTACTTACAGTCAATGTAAAATGTATAAATACGTTTCCCGCATACAATGTGTTTTAAAAAAAAGAAAGTTGTCATTTTTTTGTGATGAAGGGACTGGAGTTTGTGTTGATGAAAACACCTTGGTGGCTGTGGCAGCCAGCAGTGGCAGCAGCAGTGGGATGATGGGGGTGGCGCCTTCCCCTGATCAGCCTGGTCACCTTCTGCAGGACATCTGTCAGTAGGACATCCCTTGAGGGCTCATAGACTGTGAGAGGGGGCAGGCTGGGCTAAGGGACAACCCCCCCTGTGCACGAATTTCGTGCACCAGGCCTCTAGTCCTATATATAAAAGGGTAATATGCAAATTGACCTTAATGGCAGAACGACCAGAATGATCGCTTGACCTGTCACTATGAGGCACACTGACCACCTTGGTCCCTTTCCCTGGCCGGCAGGCTCCCATCACCCGATGGCAAATGGAGAACCAGGGGTGGGTGCTGGGGGACGCTGGTGGTGCTAAGTCAAGGCCCCTGCCCACTAGTTGCCCCACACACAGAGGGCAACCCATGGTGGAGGCGGGGCTGGCAAGCGGGTCAGAACAGCTGACCTCTTGGTCCCCAGCCGGCAGGCTCCAATCACCCAATGGCAATTGGGGAACCAGGGGTGGGTGGCAGCAGGGGGTGGGGCCAGCTGTGGGCAGCCAGGGAAGATGGCTCTGATTGCAGGCCAGGCCTAGGGCTGGGCCTCTAGTTTAAAATAAGTGAGGTTAATGGCAGTTCACTCCCCTCTCATTCTGTCCTTTCCAATCTTTACTTCCAGTGTAATAGGAACTTGTTATTCTTCCCAAGCAGTAGGTTGCAACTGGGAATATGATTTTAGTTGCTAGGTTCTCCCTGTGACTCTGAGTGAAAGACAACTGTTTGCTATAAAGTCCTTTAGAGCCATGAGAAATTACTGTTCATAGACTTTACACTATATAAACCCTTCTGCTCATTCCAGCTTCTTTTGAACTTTCTCTAGCAAGCTATTCTGAAGGGAGAATAGCAGACTATTTAAGAACTGAGTTTCTGGAGTTAGATCTGTGCTTAAATTCTGATGCCACCATGTGCCAGTGAGTCAACTAACTTTTCTAAGTTTCAGTTTCCTCATCTATCAAATAGTTATTTGTGAAGACAATGTAATTGCTGTCACAGAATATAACTTCAGTCAATGCATCTCTTATTATAAACTTGTGTTTCCAAGCCATTTTATCATTTTTAAAGTATTTCACACCCGTTGAAGAAGGCTTAAAGAGCACTGCCACAATCTACATTTAGCAATTAGGGTATTTTTTGAGCATTTATGATTAGAACAACATTGGGTTGGGCTCTGTGGTTGTGACTAAACAAATAGTAAAGTAGCCATCCATTCTCTTAATGTGCTAAATATCTGGCTCAAGCTAAATGTGAAGGCTGGGGATTCAGAAGACTTCTTGGAAAGAGGAGTGCACAGTTAGAATTCTGAGAAGCAGCAAGGTTGCTCCTCCTTGTATGGACTGGACCATGACTCCAAAGACCTGCCTTTAGTTCCAGCTCTGATACTCACTAGATGTCTGGCCACTTAACCTTTTGTAATCTTCGTTTCTTTGTCAGGGTTCTGCCTCAGTCCTGTTGTTCTTCTGCTTACAAGCCTCTCCAGGGCTGTATCTGCCATACTCTCCTAAGATGAGTGCTACTGCTCCCCACCCCACT
The DNA here is from genome assembly GCF_000147115.1 of Myotis lucifugus. Taxonomy (NCBI): domain Eukaryota; kingdom Metazoa; phylum Chordata; class Mammalia; order Chiroptera; family Vespertilionidae; genus Myotis; species Myotis lucifugus. The sequence continues at coordinate 852 of NW_005876590.1, read as the reverse complement.
GCCAAAGGCAGAGATCTCAATGCTCCTTTTCACATTCCCTCAGTGTCCCTCATCAATCAATCATTTGCCACCAGTCCTATGGATTTTCCCTGATCTTTTTATGCATTCTCTACATCCACCCTGTATTCAGTGCATTAGGTTGGGCCTCCTTCTTATGTTGCCTAGATTATTGCATTGGCCTCCTAATGCTTTTTTGCTGTGTTTGCTCCCTTTTTATTGATCTGTTCTACATCCCGCCAAAGGGTTGATCTTTCTCAAATGCAGTTACAATCATGTCACTCTCCTGCATGTAACTCTTCAATGTGTTTCCATTAGTTGATGGGAAGCAACCCAAAAGCTTTTCGTAGCCCACTTGGTATTGTAGTCATAGGTGCTTTTGCTTTGTCCTTCTTCTCGATTAAAATCTACTAGAGTAGGGACTGTGTTACTCAGCTTGTATTTCCCAAAGCACCTCCCAAAGCAGCTTTCATTATAATAGGTGTAACCACATACCTGTTACATGATTCTATCAAAATATACAAATATTATTGACCTCACCTTTTTCAAGATAGATGTGATGACTCAGTAAAGTGTTATGGTAGGAGAGCATTGACAAAATTAAATTGGCCCATCCTCAGCAATGATCCTATATAATAAAGAGGTAATATGCAAATTTAACCCTCATGCCCTCACAAGATGGCTGCCGTATGACCAGGCTTGGAAGGGGGGTTAGGTGAGGGAAAAAAAAAACGAACTTGAACAGGCCGAAAACCGGGTTTGGCTCAGTGGGATAGAGCGACGGCACTTGCGAACTTAGAGGGGCCCCGGGTTTCGATTCGGGTCAAGGGGATGTACCTGGGTTGGGGGGCACAG
>NW_005876589.1:0-9750 GCF_000147115.1 Myotis lucifugus | reverse complement strand
CAGCCGCCCCCACATAGCGCTTCAGCCCAAATGACCAGTGCCCTTAGATGCTCCGGCAGCCTGGGCCAAAGCCCTTTGTCTGGGCTGCTGGGGCTGCCCAGCGGACTTTTCTCAGAAGCAGTTTAACTCTCAGTTCCCTTGTGGCCCAGGGGTGCTGCCCAGCCCGCGGAAGGGATTCCCCATCGCCCTTCCCACTGCCCCAACCCTTGCAGGAGGGCTTTCAGGGCGGCAGGCTACCGTTAGCCACGCTTTTGATTTCACCCATGCAAACCCTACCTTCACACCTGCTTAGCAGGGACAGTGCCTTCCCAGTTCTGAAGTCTAGGTTTTGAGAGGAAAAAGGCGCTGGTTTTCTGAGGCTGCCACACGGAGGGCTGCCCCCTTCAATGGTGCTTGCTGTTTATTGGAGGCAGTTTCTCCCGGAATGATTTGCTCTTGAGAGAGCAAGCCGGGCAGTGGGGGCTCACAGGGCAGCCTGAGCTAAGAAATGGGTAGATCAGGACAATCCTTTCTATAAATGACTGAGCTTTCTGGCCAGGCCCGAAATAGTCACTTTTTAAACTATTTACTTTCAGAGAGATGAGACGGGAGAATGGAAACAGCGATTTGTGAGCAGGAAACCTTGCTATACCAGAGACACCGATATATTCCCGTTCCCCAATCCCCTGGCTTCAGGGAAGCCCGTGGTGACAACCAATCACTGCAAAGGGCAAGCTCTGAATTTTCTCTCAACAGTTCTTGTGGCCAAGAAGCCGGGTGGGGACAAGAGGCCTGGTGACCCCCCAGGCTGGTGAGTAGCGGGTGCTGGTACCCCTGAGCCCACTGCCCTCTCTGCCTCCCCCAGAGCCTTGGAGTTCCAGGGTAAAGCTCAGCTCTGAGCTCCACTCCCTTAGTGTGGAGCTCTCTGACCCTGAGCCATCTCTGTTGAAGCTTCTTGATAATTCATGGTATTCTACTGAAACCAGGGAAACAAGTGAGTCCCTGTGTGTTGGAAGAGCCAGTGAGTAACAGGGTCCCTCAGTTTAGATGTTTTAGGAAATCCAGAGGCGAAGGGGGGTTTCCTCCTGGGCCAACACAGGAACCAGGATCCTTTGCCTTTGGGGGAAATGGGTGAGCTTTTGGATAGTTTGGAACTGTAGTGCCTGCTTTGGGGAAACATTACCTTACCTAAGATAGTCCACCTAGGGCTGCCCTTAAAAAGCAAGGATACTGGATGGTCTGGGACAGTGGTCGGCAAACTCATTAGTCAACAGAGCCAAATATCAACAGTACAACGATTGAAATTTCTTTTGAGAGCCAAATTTTTTAAACTTAAACTATATAGGTAGGTACATTGTTATTAACTTAATTAGGGTACTCCTAAGCTGGCCTTTGCTAAAAACGTCCTCAATCTGATTGAGGTACTTCGCTGAGGTCGATCCCTTCCAACTGCACTCGTCTTGTGTGGGGAGCCGGGGAGCCGGCACAGCCATGGCATACTCAGCCCCAGGGCGCCTTATGTGCCATGCCAGCTCAGCCTGGTTCAGTGACCCTGAGTGGGGGGGGGGTGAAAGGATTGAGAAAAGACAGACAAGAGAATGAAAGCTGGGTCTCCATGGGATGCTGCTCCCTGATGAGGAGACAACGACGCCCACAAGCCATGTCTTTATTTTATAGCAGATGCCACGAGGCAAAGTAGGGACGTGATCAGTTGTTTACAGCATTCTCGTGGGTTTCAACCTCACTTAACTACATGCACCTGAACTCTATCACAAGGCACGTGGGGTTACATGTTTGGATCATAGGTTCAAGCTTACAACCACAGCCTTTGGCTATAACTGTGCTGGGAGGGCCCTGCCCTCCAGCTGGGACTTGCACGTGGCAACGAGAGGACCCTGTCCTTTCATTAGTCCGAGGCTTGGACCTGGCCAAAACACCTGAACCGCGCCCCACATCTCCCCCTTTACTTTTGTTTTTAAACACGCCTATCTACATTATTCAAAAAACTCTAAATAAATTATTCAACATAATCAAAACATCAAAACAAACCCCTCGCTATTAACAAAACCATAAACAGCAATGTTAACAAGAGAACAAAACTCTGGCTAATAACAAAGCAATACCAACGCAAAACCAAGTTACAAACATGTCAACATTTTCAGGATATCTTACTCAAAGTCCTTAGATTTTAGCTCCGCAAGATTCTACAGAAAACTGACAGTTCACCAACGCTAGCATAGCTTCCACTTGCTTTTCTAACATCTGCTTGGCCTTAGTTGCCATCTTCTTCAGCTGACTCCATGCTGATATCTCCCCGATGCAAAGATGTTGTTGATGCAAAACCAGTCCCCTGGATCAGGCTGTTTGGGCAGTTGACCAAAGCCTAGAAACAATGCAACTGCTGCACGAGCTTACAATCCAGGTCTAAAACAAAAATTACTTCCTTAAACATCATCCACCACAGCCATCTTCTGCTTTACAGTGGCTTAAACAAAACCTAGGAGATTTCTACCTTATTTTGTACTCCTAATTACTTCTTATTTTCTACCGCCTATTTTCTACCGCTTGCTTCTTGCCGCTTCCTTTCTACCGCTTATTTTCTATTTCTATCGCTTATTTCTACTTATTTCTTACTTCTACAGCTTATTTCTACCGCTTATTTTCTACAGCTTATTTCTTACCGCTTATTTCTACTGCTTATTTCCTACCGCTTAGACTTTAAAAAATGCTTCAATTAAGCATTATTCCCATGTTTTACACCGAGCTAATTTTACCACACTTAGGCTCCCTACCTTATTTTTGTTTTTTGGCCTTCTTACTTTTGCTTTTTAAACTTAACTTCTTATTTTCTTACTTTTGTTTTTCAAGCTTACTCTCTGCGTGCGCCTTGGAGCCTCCTTTCACCTGACCACTTTTTAAATTCCCCCGAACTCAGGCCTGTTCCGACGCCACTTGTTACTGCCAAAGGGGCCTGCTCTGGCGTCACTTGTTATGGCCAAAACTCAGGCCCTGGTCCCAGAACTCAGTCCCTGGTCGCGAGCTATTTGTGCCCCGCCAGCACGACCAAGGGTGATCCCGAGTGAGTGAGGGGGTGAAAGGATTAAGGAAAGACAGACAAGAGACTGAAAGCTGGGTCTCGGTGGGACGCTGCTCCCTGATGAGGAGACAACGACTACCAACCGACGCCCACAAGCCGTGTCTTTATTTTATAGCAGATGCCACGAGGCAAAGTAGGGGCATGATCACGTTGTTTACAGCATTCTCGTGAGTTTCAACCTCACTTAACTACATGCACCTGAACTCTATCACAAGGCACGTGGGGTTACACGTTTGGACCATAGGTTCAAGCTTACAACCACAGCCTTTGGCTATAACTGTGCTGGGAGGGCCCTGCCCTCCAGCTGGGACTTGCACGTGGCAATGAGAGGACCCTGTCCTTTCATTAGTCCGAGGCTTGGACCTGGCCAAAACACCGTAAGCGCCCCACATCTCCCCCTTTACTTTTGTTTTTAAACTCGCCTATCTACATTATTCAAAAAACTCTAAATAAATTATTCAACATAATCAAAACATCAAAACAAACCCCTCGCTATTAACAAAACCATAAACAGCAATGTTAACAAGAGAACAAAACTCTGGCTAATAACAAAGCAATACCAATGCAAAACCAAGTTACAAACATGTCAACATTTTCAGGATATCTTACTCAAAGTCCTTAGATTTTAGCTCCGCAAGATTCTACAGAAAACTGACAGTTCACCAACGCTAGCATAGCTTCCACTTGCTTTTCTAACATCTGCTTGGCCTTAGTTGCCATCTTCTTCAGCTGACTCCATGCTGATATCTCCCCGATGCAAAGATGTTGTTGATGCAAAACCAGTCCCCTGGATCAGGCTGTTTGGGCAGTTGACCAAAGCCTAGAAACAATGCAACTGCTGCACGAGCTTACAATCTAGGTCTAAAACAAAAATTACTTCCTTAAACATCATCCACCACAGCCATCTTCTGCTTTACAGTGGCTTAAACAAAACCTAGGAGATTTCTACCTTATTTTGTACTCCTAATTACTTCTTATTTTCTACCGCCTGCTTCTTGCCGCTTCCTTTCTACCGCTTATTTTCTATTTCTATCGCTTATTTCTACTTATTTCTTACTTCTACAGCTTATTTCTACCGCTTATTTTCTACAGCTTATTTTTTACCGCTTATTTCTACTGCTTGTTTCCTACCGCTTAGACTTTTTAAAAAATGCTTCAATTAAGCATTATTCCCATGTTTTACACCGAGCTAATTTTACCACACTTAGGCTCCCTACCTTATTTTTGTTTTTTGGCCTTCTTACTTTTGCTTTTTAAACTTAACTTCTTATTTTCTTACTTTTGTTTTTCAAGCTTACTCTCTGCGTGCGCCTTGGAGCCTCCTTTCACCTGACCACTTTTTAAATTCCCCCGAACTCAGGCCTGTTCCGACGCCACTTGTTACTGCCAAAGGGGCCTGCTCTGGCATCACTTGTTACGGCCAAAACTCAGGCCCTGGTCCCAGAACTCAGTCCCTGGTTTCGAGCTATTTGTGCCCCGCCAGCACGACCAAGGGTGATCCTGAGTGAGTGAGGGGGTGAAAGGATTAAGGAAAGACAGACAAGAGACTGAAAGCTGGGTCTCGGTGGGACGCTGCTCCCTGATGAGGAGACAACAAAGAAGCCCACAAGCCGTGTCTTTATTTTATAGCAGATGCCACGAGGCAAAGTAGGGGTGTGATCACGTTGTTTACAGCATTCTCACTGAGTTTCAACCTCACTTAACTACATGCACCTGAACTCTATCACAAGGCACGTGGGGTTACGTGTTTGGACCATAGGTTCAAGCTTACAACCACAGCCTTTGGCTATAATTGTGCTGGGAGGGCCCTGCCCTCCAGCTGGGACTTGCACGTGGCAATGAGAGGACCCTGTCCTTTCATTAGTCCGAGGCTTGGACCTGGCCAAAACACGGTAACCACGCCCCACACTCTTGTATACTTGTTTCATCTATCTCCTTTCGTTCATCCCCTATATATGTCCACCCCCCACTTCTTCTAAGGCCACTTCTTCAAAATACACTCGCCCAGGCCGAAAACCGACTTCTGCACATGGGCCACGAAGTTTCAATCGCACTGTACATGCCCGCTCACACATGATATTTTGTGGAAGAGCCACACTCAAGGGGCCAAAGAGCCGCATGTGGCTTGCAAGCCGCAGTTTGCTGACCAGTGGCCAGGGAGAAAATAGAATGCATTATTTGATTGGTATGAGGAAACTTCTAAAAGACAAAATAACTCCACAAATGGGTTCTCTGTGGGAATCCTTATGGTGCAGAAGTTAAAGAAAACCGCGCTGGCTGTTGTGGCGCAGTGGTTACAGCATCAGCCTGAGCACCAAAGGCTCCTGGGTTGGATTCCCAGACCTGCATGGCAGGTTCAATCCCCAGGGGTAGCTAATGGATGTCTGTCTGTCTGTCTGTCTCTCTCCCCCTTCCCTAGTCTTTTTAAAGTCAATGAAAATATTTTTTTACAATTAAATGAAATGAAATTTTAAAAAATTAAAACATTGACATGGGGAAAGGAGATGGGAATGCATTTTAATCCGTGTATTTCTGTTCCTTCATCCAGACTCCCAGGCACCTGGTGTTTCTCCAGGTAGCAGAGCGGGTGGCCTCTTGGGGAGCTGCCCGGTCCCAGTGGTGGGAAGTGCTCAGGGCGGTGGTTTGTAGGCGAGTCTCTGACTGGAGCTTACCCCTCCCCCAGCCACCCCAACCCCCCAACCCCGCCCCCTGCCCCCGCATTCCAGCACCTGCAGCGCCCAGTGTTTCTGGACCAGCCCCAGGCTCAGGCTTGGAGGCCCCCTGTTTCCTTGTCCTTTGGTCGCACTGCGGTGGGACCAAGGAACGTGGCCTCCAGGTACTCGCTTCTCCTCCGTCCTTTTCTGGGCAAACAGCGCTGTTTGCAGGAAAATAAAAATGGTGACCACAGCACCAGGACCGGTGCAGGCAGAGCTCCCCGAGGCGGAACCCCTGGTCTCCGGTGTTGACGGGTCCTCGCGGGGCCGGTCTCCGCGGTGGTCTGGCAGGTTCAGGGCCGCGGCTGCGCGGAGCTCCCCCTGCTCCCGCCGCCAGCACTTGGGCTGGTTGCGGAGCCCGCCCTGTAGCTGTCACACAGGGAGGGGCAGCACCCGCCTCGGTGCCAAGGACTGCAGCGAGGACTGCATTTTTCTCCTGGTACAGACGCCGAAGATCCATCTGGATCCGTTCTCGCAGACGCTGTGCCCCGCACACCGGCCCGTTTCGGTGCGGGAGGGTCGCCTCGGGCAGCGCACTTGCTCGCCCTGAGTTTGGCAATCGCACCGCTCTTGGCTCTCTGCCAGCGCTCGCTGGTTTATGGGCTTTCTCTCCAGCCCCGGGGCTCTGGGCTCCGGAAGGCAGAGGCTGCGCGCGGGGTTCACGGAGACCCCCGGTTTCCCGCGGTCCCGGTGCCCCTAGCCCACCCGCTGGCCCTGCGCTTTGTGGGTAGTTCTGGGTTCGGGTTGCTATTGCTTCTCGCTATGTGGTTCTGTCGGAATGACTGTCGGGGCTGTGACATTTTTGGTATTGCACTGGGTCTGCTGGTTTTCTTGAATTTGTTAAGGGGTGGGGAACTGGTAACTGCGCTTTGAATTCCTGGGTGTTTTGCTACGTCTGTGGCTTGCATCGCCCAGGACCCTTGATGACCCTTGAGGCTGCTGGTACAAAGGAAGGCTTGGTCCCCTGCATCAGCTCAAAGGCTCCCCAACAAGCCACAGTGCTCACAGCGGGAGCCTCGTGCGGCTTTGGACGCTGATACTGGGAGACCCCGGGGAGACAGGCAGTAGGAGGTCCCAGTCAACACTGGAGATGAAGGGTTTCTGCCTTTGAGAGCTTTGCCTTGACCCCTGTCCTGGGAACAAAAGGGATGAAAATGGGAGGATTTTAGATTTTAGTGCAAGTAGCGCTCCTTGCAAGGTAAAGGACTGAGAAGAAGCAAGTGGCCTCTAGGTCAGTGAGAAAAGGCCCACTTCAGGTGCAACCCAGGATTATGGTCTCCTCCAACAGGGGGCGTGGGCTTGTCCTGAAACCCCAGCAGATGAGGGGACAACCCCATCTCTATAAGACATAGGAAGCACAATAAGTTATTTAATACTATAAGGAAATATAACTACAACCACATAAAATGTAATCTATATACATAAAAGGCTAATGTGCTAAGTGTCCTTCCCTCTGTCCAACTGGTCGCTATGACGTGCACTGACCACCAGGGGGCAGATGCTCAACGCAGGAGCTGCTGAGCTGCAGTGACTTGGCAGCAGAGGTTATGGGTGATGCACCCTGAAACCAGAGATGAGGGAGCCGGATGCCTCTGGATTCCACCTTTGACAGTGGGTTATGTTGTTGCTGGGTCACTGTTGGCTTTGAATCTGGTTTACTGCACACTTGCGTTCGTGTTTCACACCTTGTAGGACAGCAACTTTGCAGAGTGCCCTCTCCAATTCCGTGACTCCTCTGGGCCAGTTTCAGCCTAATCTCCGCAGGCCAGGCTGAAAGACCCCACCTGCCAGAGGGACCCCACTCACTTCACAGACACCTTTGGAGCCATGATGCCACCACAGATGCAGTGGCCAGGGAGGGACCTGAGGAGGTTGGTTCCAGGCCGTGTCTGGCCCATTTCACCCAGTCCTGCCCTGCCAGCCACCTTCGAATTAATTTCCTTTCAATGTGCATGAATCTGTGCACCAGGTCACTAGTATAGTAATATAATTATATGTTTTATATTATCCTGAGTAAGGATATTTTATTTTGAACTAATTAAAGTTAAATCTATTATTTAATTTAATTTTTCTTTCAAATGTATTCCTTTTTGCCTGGCTGGTTTTACTTAGTGGTTTAGCATGGGCCCATGGACCAGGAGATCACAGTTCGATTCCTGGTCAGGCCACCTGCCAGATTTGAGGGTTCTATTCCCAGTGGGGAGCATGCAAGAGGCAGCCAGTAAATGTTTCTCCCTCAGAGATGTTTCTATCCCTCTATCCCTCTCCTTTCCTCTCTCTAAAAGTAATAAAAATATATTAAAAGTATTACTTTCAGTTATTAATTTTGGCCTTTCAGTTTCATACTAGACTTGGCTTTGAGACATCAGGTTCAAGAACAGTTTGTTTCTCCCTCAATGAAATATTCATATCTAGTAAAGTTCTCCGTATCTTCAAAAAATATACTTTTATTGATTTCAGAGAGGAACTGAGAGGCAGAGAAAGATAAAAACATCAATGATAAGAGAGCATCATTGATCTGCTGCCTCCTGCAGGCCCCCTACCTGGGATCAAGTCTGCAACCTAGGCATGTGGCCTGACCCGGAATCAAACTGTGACCACCTGGTTCATAGGTCACTGCTCAACCACTGAGCCACACTGATTGGGCCGCACTGTCTTTCAACAGAGGAGTGAATGGTGCCTTCGTGGAGTAATGTCTGAGTTGTGCCCCAAAAAGGGCCTTCTAATGACACTAAGGGAATTGCAAGTGGGTGTAAGGAGCGATTGCTGCCAATCACAATACTGACAGGGGCTGTGCCAGGACTTGACAGAGATGACACAGGGGTGGGGTGGGGCTCCAAAGGAAGTGATTCTAGAGGTGACCCCACCCAGGAGCCACCAAGAGTTGTTATTGTAAAACCAGAATTTGCTAGACTAAGAATCTCTGGCTGGACTAAATCCTCACTTGCCACTTGAAGGAATTGCTAACCCTGATCCCCAGACTCAGAAATCTAAGTGGTACCATCAAACCCTGATGCTAGGGCTAACCATTGACCTCAAGGACTAAGAAATCCGGGTCAAGCCCTAACTGGTTTGGCTCAGTGGATAGAGCATCAACCTGGGGACTGAAGGGTCACAGGTTGGATTCTGGTCAAGGGCATGTACCTTGGTTTCTGGCACATCCCCAGTAGGGGGTGTGCAGGAGGCAGCTGATGGATGTTTCTCTCTCATGGATGTTTCTAACTCTCTATCCCTCTCCCTTCCTCTCTGTATAAAATCAATTAAAATATATATATTTTTAAAAAGAAATTGGGGTCAGGCCTAAGCCTGCACTTGCCATGCACAGCATTTGCTGTGGCTGAGACTTCACATTGAAGGCTCTCTCCCAACTTGTAAGAGATGGAGAGATAGCAGTGGGGCCAGTGCCATACCTCTAATTGGAAAATGCTAAGCTGAAGAAATCAGTGATGTGGGGAAATCACACTGTCCTGTGGCAGAGAGACCACTGGTGTCCTGCTTTTTATTATTATTATTATTTTATTATTATTATTCTTTATTGTTGAAAGTATTACATATGTCCCCTTTTCCCCCCAGTGACCTCTCCCAGGCTGTCCCCGCCCCAAGCCCAGGCCTTCACCACCCCTATTGTGTGTGTCCTTGGGTTATGCATATTTACATACAAGTTCATTGGTTGATCTCTTCCCACTCACCACCCTCCCCTGCCTTCCCTCTGAGGTTTGCAGTCTGCTCCATGCTTCTGTGTCTCTGGATCTATTTTTGTTCATGTTTATGTTGTTCAACCACTGACACTCTTCTGATCAAGCTGTCAGGGCTGTGGGAGAGAAAGCTGGGGGGAGGGCAGGTGTCCAGCAAAAGGACAGAAGGAGAACCCAGGCCTGGCCACTGCCGGCCCTGCTGCCACGAAGACACGCTCCCCTAACTTAGAACTGGGAAACCTGCAGCATATTCCTGGGCCAGAGT
>NW_005876588.1:0-9751 GCF_000147115.1 Myotis lucifugus | reverse complement strand
CACACTGAGAATAATGTCCTAGACCATCATGCTAAATATTGACGATTTTAGCTTAACATTTTCTTCAAAGTACATTTTACAAATCTCCTTACAAGGCCTTAGGAAATCCTAACACTGCACCCACAGACACCTAATATTCAGCAACTATCACCTCCTGATGAGTCCCCCAGACGACTGAGTAGGAAAGTGGAGCCCTACATGACAGAGGATGAGTGCCAGCCACAGGTTGTTGAATAAAAGCCAACTCCACGTTGGAGAGCGAGAGCATCTGCCAAAAATGACAACTGGGGGTTGGAGCAGTTCATCCTGAGCCATTTCTTCTGACAGTAATGAGGCCATTCCTGGTCGGTGACAATAAAACCATGTCATCTGCATAGAAAAGACTCTTAACTTTCTGTTCCTCATAACAAAGGGCCATTCATACAACTCATCCAAAAATCCTTTCAAGTCATAAAATGCCCATTAAAGGGAGCAGGGACCAAAGCTCCGTTCTTGTGCTCTGCTTGAAATCATGGTTGGCTTCCCCAGGACACATTCCTTCTGACTTCCGTCCTCACCCTGTGCTGAGGGGCAGGTTCTTGCCCAAGTGCCTGGGGCAGGTGAGGATTAGTACTGAGCGCCTGTCCTTTAGCCCTCGATTAATTTCCCCGCCACTGAGTTAAAGGCTGAAATCAGTCATTGCTGTTGCAATTCTTGTATTGTTCCTGACAAGTTTTTGCACAAGTGGTATAAAAAGGTCAATCGTATAAAATAAACATGCTGAAAACCCAAGGGTTTCTTCATACAAAATATCAGCCGGAGACCCTCAGCCTTGCACTCTATAAAGGAAGAAACTTGACAGATGGCTTGGTTGGAATATCAAGGAAAACAATGTGTCCATCATTTGGGGGGACTAGAGAATGAGCCTTTAGAAAGTGGGATAATCCACCCTTTGGGTCCATCCAGACAAGACTAAATGTGTAGAATTAACTAGAAAGTTTTTAAATTTCTTGCACACACACCATGGAAGTCACCGCCAAGATGACTCCCATTAATTTCCCACCATCCTGGTATCCACACCCTTGTGTAGTCCTCTCCCATGTTGTGTCAGGTTGGTCTATGTGGCCAATGCAATATGTCAGAAGTAATGGTATGTCACTCCAAACTTAAGTTCCAAAAGACACTGCAGCTTCTGCCTTGGTCTCTTTCTTAAAATATCTTTCTCTCTCTCTCTCTCTCTCTCTCTCTCTCTCTCTCTCTCTCGTCACTAGTCCAGGGGGATTTAGCTTCTATGTTGTAAGCAGCTCTATGGAGAGCCCTACATAGTGAGGACTAAGGCCTCCAGCCAACACCCATATAGGTGAACCTTCTTGGAGGCAGGTCCTCCGGCCACAGTCCAACCTTCAGATAACCAAAGTCCAATTGACATCTTGACAACAACTTCATGAGGGACCCTGAGTCAGTACCACCCAGCTAAGTCCTTCCAAAATTCCAGACCCTCGGAAACCATGTGACATAATTTTATTTTGCTTACTGGCGGTCTTTATCAAACCAAGAACGATAATGACAACATCCACATTTACCCAAATCAAAATGAGCCAACAAAGCCAGTTTTAACTGGCTAACAACGCCCTTGATAATGGGTAAGGAGGTAAGCCCAAGGCATCTCGTGGCATTTCAAGAATCTCAAAAAAAGCAATTCACACCAATTTGAAAGTTTCATCCCTCTCTTTGCAATACCCCCATTCTCTGAGTGCAACCATGCGTTCTAATAGCCTTGCGCATGGCCATACGTATGGTCAAGGTAGGAGGGATATTACCACTTCGTCCCTACCTAAAAATCACCTTCCTGAACATAGCAATAAATAAGACAGACTAACTGTAAGACAGTTTAGAGCACTGTGTCCTTCAAACTGCTTACCATAATTTGTCATTATTTCATCTACTCGTCTGCTTGTTTATTGCGCCTCCTTTCTGATCTGTAACAGGGCAGGAGCCATGTTGGTCTTACTCAGTACTTAGCCTAGTGTCAGACACATAGTAGGCACCAAGTGAATGTTTGCTGAATAAAGGCCTTTGCCATGCACTAGCACCCAGAACTACTGGACTCGCTAAATCCCCTGTGAGCAATGGTCCTCTAGCTTGCTACAGCTGTCCATAAGAAAGCATGATCTATATATTACATACGATATTACATATGTAACAGTTCTTCCACTGTTTCCAGAGCAGGTCAAGGAGCTCCTGCAAGCCCTACACCAACCTGATATTCTGGTCTTCGGAGGCTAGTCTGACTGACTGCAAGTAAGGGATATAAATGGAGGCTTTTAACCCATCACCCAGAACCCCAGGTCCAAGCAGACTGAAATACGAATCGACTTTAAGCCAGGTCCAGCCTCTGGTTACCAAATAAAAGAGCTCCCTGTTCTGTCCTGTGTCTGTCTGTTCATGGTGCCTCTCTGCCCCGAGTGGAAGGAAACTTGCCTCCGAAGGCAACAGCTCTGTTAGCCAGCCAGCCAGCGCGAGCCAGCGTAGGGTAGGGGGGTGAGGGGGAGGGCTGGCTTCGGCAGGACTCTGCCTCCTGACATTAAAGGGTATACAGCAGGCACTTCACTGTGCATCCACCCCACTGGGTCATTTTCCTCCCGGCCCAGAGGGGAACTCCGTTTCCCAGGCCCCGTGCATGGCACAGGGTCATGTGACTCACCCCGGACACAGAATGTGAGCAGCAGTTCCAGGAACCACTTCCACTTCCGATTACAAAACTCCCTCCTCGCTCCCTCCGTCCCTGGGAGACTTAGAGCCCAGGACTGGAGGATGGTCACATCCCACCCGGGAAGGAGCCTGGGCCCCTGAACGAATGTCCGACTACCCTGGCTGTGACACAGGTGAGCAATGACGCTCCCAATATTTTAGGGTTTACGTGTGCCCAGAGTCCCCTAGCTGGACCCGAGAGCCTGACACTTCCATGGGGAACAGCTCCTAAAACTGACCCCCTGACTTGCCCTGTTCCCCCTCTCAGGTGAGTCCCGAACTCTCCTGGCTCACCCTCCTCGGGCTGTGGGGATCAGCCTGCCCCACCCCCACCTGCCACCCCCACCCTCAACAGAGGTCTAGAGTCTAATGTCCCGATTCCTGCGCACACTCCCTCCCGGGGCATCTGTCACTCTCGTGCACATCGGCCCCTGTGCCCCGCGTGGCATTCTGGAGCTCCCCAATAGGGTACTTGGCTCACACTGTCATGGCACCCACTACAGCCCCTTGGCCTGGACCTCAGTGTCCCCACATATTTGCAAACACACCTGAGAGAGACTTCTTGCGCCAACACCCAGCAGACTGCACCCTGGCCCAGCCTCCAGCCTGAAGGAGACCCATAAACCCTCCCGGCTGAGTAAACACGTTTCATTGGGCCACAGACACTTCCTGGCCATCCTGCCCCACCTTCCCTTGACCTCCTCCAGCCTGGCCAGTTCCCCCGCACAGCCCCAGCCCCCCAAACCCGTCCTCTAGCCCCCCTCTGCCCCCTGCTCCTATCCCCGGACACCTGCGTCCCCGGCCCTAAGGAGGGTGGAGAGTTTCTTGCTTATCAGCGGTTTTACTGCCCCCTCCTCCCTGGTTACACAGTCACTGGGAACAGAGCTCCTGGCCAGGACGGGCCATGCCTGTCAGCTCCCAGCCCACGGCTCCGGGGCAGAGAGAAAGGCCCTTCGGTGCTGTCTCGGGGGCAGGGAGGGGGCTGCAAGCAGGAAAGAAGCAGAAAGGACGCCAAAGGCGATAAGTAACTCCCTGGTCCTGGTGCCCACCGAGAGGTTTCTGAAGTGAGGTCGGGGAGCGAAGAAAGTCAGGGCGGGACCAGAGCCGCCTGGGAGGCCCAGCACTCAGCCCGGCCCATCGCAGAGAGCAACTGGCAGTGCCCAGTGACGACTGGCAGTGCCCAGTGACACCCCCCCCCCCCCGGGCCGCCCCCTGCAGGCCATCGGAAGCACGGGTGCTTGGAAGGGGCATTCTGGAAACTAAATGCCGCGGAACTTAAAGACATCCCGGGGGGTCTCTGGAAACACCCTCAGCTGTGGTGCGGCCCCCCACGGAATTGGCCACCTGGGACCCAAGGGTAGCACCGCAGCCTCCCGAAAGGCTGGCCGGAGCCAGCGGGAAAGACCACAAGCCAGAAAAAGGGCAGGAAGGTGGCCCCGCTGCCTCAGCTCGCCTCTGGGGGCAGGCTTCTCCTCCGCCCAGCTCTGTGCCCTGCTGCCCGCTGGCCATGACCTCTGGGCCCTGGGCCTAGGCTAGAGCCTGAGGCCGCCCACCCGGAGAAGACCCTCTGCAGTAAGACTGAAGCCAATTGGGGTACAGCCGGCCCAGGTCTTCCCCTGTGACCCGCACCTCGATCCCAGGCGTGAGCGGCAGCGGCCCATGGAAGTCCCTGGGCAGGCGGCATCGCGCCCAGATCACCCGACATGAGGCTCCCGGCTCTCCACCTCTGCCTGCCCTCTTGATCCCAGGAGTCTCAGGGGAGGAAGCAGCCACCCACCACCAGCATCACCCTGGGCATCCACAAGCCCCCTCTGCCCTCCTCCCAGCCGCCCACGGAGAGTGCTCAGGCAGGGTATGGAGAGGAAGGACTCGGGGTGCTGTGAGGCCCCCAAGAAGCTGGGCCTGTCCTTCTCCATCGAGGAGATCTTAAAGAGGCCTGCCGAGAGGAGCAACGGGGGCAGGGGGACCGGGCAAGCGGCTGCTGCAGGCTCCAGGCTGGAGAGGTCCCCCCAGGACCAGCCCCAGGGTAAGTGTCTTCTGGTCATTTCTTATCCTTTCCTGAGTCTCCACGACCCAGCTGGGTTACGCTGCGGTGACAGGAGAGGGGCTCTAAAATTCAGAGATGCCAGGCATGGGGCTGGGACCTCCAATCTCTTTCTACCCAGCCCAGAACTGTGGCTGTTCCGGTGAGACACCAGGCTCAGTGAGTTGCAGAATGCAGGGACAGGGCCTGTCCTGCAACCAGGCCCCGGTGGGAATGCTGCTGCCAGGCACTTACTCAGCATTTACGATGTGACAGGCACTGTCCCCGAGGCTGCGTGTGCCGCCCATCTGCCTTCATCATGCCCATAGCCTGACAGATGTGGAAACCCATCTGTGAACGGAGAGCGGTGGACGGTGTCCCCGAGTTGCCCAGCGAGTAAGCAGAAGACCCGAGGTCCGAGCCTGCTCAGGCCGCCCCTAAACACTGCTCAGTCCACACATTCACCTCCGTGAGCGCAGCCCAGCCAGCTCAGCGGGAGTGGCTGAGGGTTTGCCCGGATCTGCCCGTCCTAACCACCCCGCCCCAGGCCAGTGCTCCCCCCAGGGCATGTCCCCAAAGAGCAGTGACCACATCCAGACCCCTCCCTGACAGCTGGCGTGGGGAAGGCCCCTGCTAAGAGCAGGAACCGGTGACATCTGACTCAGTGCTACCCTGGCCTGTGTGAGCGCAGGACGTCCCTTTCCCCTCCGGCCGAGCTTTATCCTCGGTGACACGGTCGAGGGAAGGGAGGGGACACCGAGGCGATGTCTCAAGTGCCCACTGGCGTCTGAGAGTCGAGGAGCCCGCGGTTCTCACATGAGGGTCCCAGTTCTCTCCCCCTTCCCACCCCTTTAATCCAGGGAACCCCCACACACAACCCACAGCCCCCCAGTCCAGTCTCCGGAGAGGGGGTTGTCCCCAGCTGCAGGGGAAGACCATGAAGGACCCTCCTTCCTGGGGAGGTGGCGGGTCCCCCTGTAGCTGAGCTTATTAATGGGGAAGGATCCCCAGCGTCAGTGCCAGAAGTTCATTCATATGTTCCAGTGAAGTGGATGAGCATTCACAGAAACCATTCTTCCGGGGGTCCAGCCTCAGTCCCTCCTGCTGCAGCTTCATAGAATCCATGACAAGAGAGGGAGAGAGGGAGAGAAGGAGAGGGAGAGGGAGAGAGAGAGAGAGAGAGATCTGATATCCCTACCAAAGGAGCCGCCCTTCTCCTAGCTGACAATGGCTTCTGGCAAAAAGGCAGGCGGTCACTCATCCCGAACCTCCCTAAAGACGCCGGTGCATCCAGCTACAGCCAGAGCAGACCCCAGGGGGTGACCAACCACAGAGCAGCGGTGGGTAAGACAGCGCCCTGGCTCCCGGCACTCCATGGCCATCCTGCCATCAAATTGTACAGGTGTGAGCCCCCACCTTATAGATGATACACCAAGAGGAGAAGACCCATCGGCTGCCAACACCACATGAGTGTTAGCATGAGAACTGTGCCCTGGAGGCCTGAGACCACCCACTGCAGGCTATTCCTGAACGTGGGGCGCTCTGCGGGAATCCCGTGTATCCGAGGCCAGTGAAGGGCCCCCGGGTGGTTTTCAAGATGACGCTGAGGGCGCGCAGACAAAGATGAGATGATTTATCCCAATAGTTCTAATTATTTGTACACGAAGCTTCTGTTTAGGACCCAGGATGCTGGTTCCCCATTTTTTGGTCACAACGTGAGGTTTTCTTTTTAAAGATGTTTACAAAAATGTCTATTTGGGAAGCTGCTAAGCAAATAGTAATGCAGATGGGATGCCGACCTGTCGGAAAGCACAGAGGTCACTGGCAGACACTGTGAAGGAGCGGAGTCTGTGAGACGCTGGGCGAGGGGGACAGGAAGCTGGGGTTGCAGGAAGCTGGGGTTGCAGGAATCTGGCCTCTACGCCCAGCTGGCACCGGTTCACCGGAGGCCTCAGGCGAGCCTGGGATCTCTGGGCCTCGGTTTCCCCATGTGGAGCATGAAAGAGCATTCGGGACCATTCCTGAGGTCCCTCCCAGCTCTGACACCATGACCAGCAGCAAACTGGGTGCTGAGAAACCTTGTGGTTTTACTCATGGCGATTTCCCATGCAGAGCTTCCTCCCAGCAGTGGGGTCTCCCCACAGGCAGGACAGGGCAGGGTGGCAGGAGGGGCGGCCTCTCCTGCCCTCACAGGACCCCCACCCCCACCCCACCTATTTCCCTCTTGGCATCACCCCAGTAATAACCACAGAGGAGTAAAGTCCTCTGGCCTCACGTGCCACGTTAAGGGCTCCATGGTGCGGCTGGTGGAGGTTGCCTGGCACACCCAGGGAGCTCCTGAAAATGCCGCATGGCAGGCCTGGCACCCAAGACTCTGACTGTAGGTCCAGGATGGTGCCCAGGAACCCCACTTCTAACCAGCTCTCCCAAAAGTGGTCCAAGGATGCAAGTAGCCCAAAGACCACTCTTTGGGGAGGCTGAGGCCCAGGGAGGCAGAGTGGCTGGCTCTGAGCTGCAGAACCAATACCTACAGGAGCCGGGGCCTGGCCAGTCATCCAGGCCGAGGACCGTGCTCCGCTCCCCCGTGTCTCCTGCCAGCAGCCAGGGTGCATCCTCCCCACATCTTTCCACGCTCACAGGGACCCTCCTCATCTAAGGCTTGGACCCTCCCAGGTCTCAAGCCAATGAAAAATTCCAAGAGGGTCTCCCAACTTAAGAGGATGCTGAGGCCAGCTGACCGCTCCCTCCTTCTGAGAGAGGCCAGCTCCCTGGAGGCCTAGGGTGTGTTTCATGGCTCATTAACGACTCTGCCCTTAGGCTCCCATGAGAGCAGACAGCAGCAGGGCTAAAGGATGCAGAGCTAAAAGCCTGTACTTCCCCCAGGATAAGTGTGGTTTCTCTCTCTCTCTCTCTCTCTCTCTCTCTCTCTCTCTCTCTCTCTCTCCTTATCTCAGTCCCTGCCACCAGTCACAACCTACCATGGCCATGGGGACATTCCTACAGGTCTGGGGGACCTGAAGGCTGGTTCTAGAATTGAGAAGCCGACTCCTTCTTAGGCCCTGTTAGGAGTACAAGGCAATACAATGCTGGACTCCTGCCTGCAAAAAACAAACAAACATTGTATTCTTGTAGGATCCCCCAAAAAGCAGAGCTGAAGGGAGGGTTTAAGCCCAAGTGCTGAAGGCAGTGACCACTGTGCAAAACTGGACTTCGATCCTTTGGGAAAGGGAGCAAATATACTCCTTGGAATTATGTGGGCTTTGCAGCCTAGAAAGTCATCCCCTGGCAGTAGCAAGTGGTTCTGGAGCACACAAAGGTCTGAGGGATGCAAGCAGGGCGCTGACAACATTACTATGGTAACAGGCCCCCAGCGCGTCAGAGCCAGGAGAAAGCCGAGTGGACGGCAGAGGCTTTAGCATCGGCTATAATTTAAATTCGATGTATTCATCATATGCTTCATCCAGGCATGCAACGAGCTACTGAATGGTGGCTGGGTGGCAGGCTTATCTATTGCTGCACACACGGAAATTGTCCCCAAACTTGGTGGCTTCACATAACCATGAACACTTACTCTGTCACTCACATTCTGTGGGTCGGGAATCTGGGAATGACTTAACTGGGCGGCCTGGCTCAGGGTCCCTGTGAGATTGCAAGAAGGGTGTCGCTTGCTGTCACCCGAAGGCTGGACTGGAATAAAGGATCTGTTCCCACGGTGGCTGGCACTCATGGCTGGTGAGTGGCACCAACCGTTGGAGGAGGCCTCAGTTTCTCCCCAGGCAGGGCTCTCCACATACTGCTTGAGTGTCCTCCCAAAATGGGGGTGGCATCGCTCAGAGCGAGCCATCCAAGAGGGAGGGAGCCAAGTGGGAGCTGCCACTTCCAATGGCCCGTCTGCTAGGGGCGTCACTAAGGTGGGCCCGCATTAAAGGAGACAAGAATGCAAAGGGTCTTATCTTAAAGCCACCACAGGTATCAGCTGGGAGTGGGGGTGCTGCAGAGAGCAGAGCACAAGCACAGCCCTGCCTCGTCCAGCAGGAGACAAATGGCCATCCAATAGTCACCAGGAAAGCGCAGTGACGGCGGCGATAGTGCGGGGAGGGGTAACACAGCACCCTAATGGCCTGTTCTACGGGAGGTTTGGTCCATCGAGGAGGCCAGGGGAGGTTTCCCAGAGGAGGTCGTGGTTGCTGCTGTGAGCACAAGGGAACTACAGGAAGTCCCTGACCGACTGGAGAGAAGAAGCCAGTGCGGGTCTGCCCTGGAAGACTCCTGCCCTGCACCCCACCCACCCGCCATGTCCAGGAGGCATCCCGGCCCACAGGAAGGCTCCCAGGGGTGCCCTGGATCCCCTCCCTGCCGAGCCCACTGCCTCAGGAAGACAAGGACAGGCCTTTGCAGAGACTTTGCCCGTGCAAAGCCCCCAGGGCCTGTAGCTGAGCAGCCAGGGCCCATTAGCAGACCCCAGAGAAGGAGCAATCAGGGGAGGGAGCCGAGCGTGGAGAAACATCGGTTTATAATTAGGTGGCCTAATCACCTGTGTAAATTGTGTATTTCTTATGATCGATGTGCTAAACGGCTCAGGTTTAATTAAGTTCTGCTGACTCGTTCTCTGTGAAGACCCACCGGAGTGTGATTCACAGCTTGCACAATTAATAACGGGGAGAGGAGCAACCTGGAAGGGGGGCAGTTTCCTGTAACTTTCCTCACCTCTCTCCCGCCCCCATTCCCCCTCCCCCCGCCTGGTGCCCTCCAGGGTGCCCTCGGCCAATGCAGCCGGTGTGCTGCACTGTGGCCACCAGCTCCTGGGCCTGAGATGCCGGGCCTAGACCAAAACTCAAGGGTTTTCTCCTCCCAATCCAGTTCCCCTTCCACGGCTCGGAAAATGGGGTGCACCACCCACATCGTCCTCTCTGACTGGGCCCAGTGGATCCCAGCCCTTCCTGGGGATTGAGATCCTTGCCCAGTGCATGGGCGCCCCATCCATGAGCTTGTCTTCCC
>NW_005876587.1:0-9751 GCF_000147115.1 Myotis lucifugus | reverse complement strand
TCATTTGTTAGAGAATATTTTAGCTAGCTTTATCCATTGTATAAAATAAAATTATTTGTATCCTATCTGATTCAAATACAACATGAATCCTCCTACTTCTGCAGTAATGTAAAACATTTGTTGAGGAAATAAATTATAGTATGCATTCTACCTCATTACCTCTTGGTTCATTCCATCTTTCAAATATACCGAAAGGTATCTTCAAACTATTAGACTATTTTTATGGTTTGATAACTTGTAACTTTTTAATAATGAAAAATGTTAAGGTCAAATTTAGTTCAAAATATGATCAGAACTAAAATTAAAGACCACTTATTAGAAATAAGAATGCTCCTGAGATTATAAATAAATTTATATTTGGATGAAAATGTTAGTCACTATGTTTTCCCTTATTTCTCTCTTATACAGTAGGTTTTATTTGTCACAGCACAAGTGAGTTTAAATTTGTGGTGGATAAGAACTTTTTGTTCTGAATTTTATAAGTACTAATCATGGCTAACGTGATTCCTAAAAATGCTTACAGATAATTGAAATATAAAAGTAGGATCAGCATAAAATAAACTTACTGTTTCACCAATCTTTCCAATGTTTCCTTGATCTCCCACTTCTCCCTGTTAATAAAGAATATAAAGTTGCAAAAATGACTATTTTTCAAACAAGATTATTCATGCATTACTTATGTTTTCATTTTAACGTAATTATCTAGTTTATAACATAGAACAAGGGAAAAGAAATCTTCAGTTAATTCAAAACGAGGTTTGACAGTTCACTAGACAGCTTTTTTATGGAACATGACTCTATTTTCATTCAAATAGTAATAACCTATTTTCTTAAATTACATTCTTCCAGTAAGGACTTTTAATCAATTTTTAACCACTTCTACAAATAAAATTTAAAAAAATAAAATATTTATTGAGGTATACTCTGCAAAAGGCAGATGGTAGGCACTGTGGAAAATGTTAAAAAGAATACAAACAAAGCCCTTGTCCACAGGAATGCTCTATTTGCTTCAGAAAATTAGGTATCTCCCAGAAGAACAGAATATATGCCACACATAAGTAGCAAAGGGGACCATAGGAGCAGGCACGCTGTGGGCTGGTGGAGCTAGAGTTGACTTCACTGGAGAAGTAATGTTATGTTTATAATCATAATTCATAGTCCCTAAAGCTCTGAAAACCCAGTTTTTCACAACTTGGTGACAAACGTGTCCTAACCGGAATTTATTTGGCAGCGATCCTTTACCTGATCTGAGACAGGCTGTTTATTATAGTGTTGATTTATTCTGATAAATCTGAACATCTTTGACAGTTCGCCACAGAAATATTCATGTGTCTAATTATGGTGTGCTGACCATAGCCTATTGGCATGTTAGGTAAAATACAGTATAATGACCACAGTATCTCTGAAAATCCAAACATTAACTATTTCAAATAATGAATTATGAAACTACATTTGAGTTGGGCCCTGAAGAAGAGGTGATATTTACACTGGTGATGAGAACAGCCATTTTTGATGGTGAGATAGGGCATGAACAAAGGCTGAACAAAGGCATAGATATATTAATGACAGGTAGAAGATCAAGTTCAGGGTGTTTCACATAGTTAATCTGACAGGAGTATATGTTTTATTTATAGAAATAGGAGAACAAATTATCAATTGCTGTCTAAAAATTATGTTACAGTAATAAGTTTAGCGAGTATAAGATAGTATAATCAAATTTCATTTCTTTATTAGAGTGAATTTTAAACTTTACTTAGAAGTGAAACTTAACTTGTGTGTGTGTGTGTGAGACCCTGATAACTTGTAATGCCCTGCAAGCTAACTCCTGACAAATAACTTGTAACTCCTGACCAATAACTCCCAGCATGTTAACTCCTGATAAGAAACTTGCAACCCCCTGCGTGTGCATCCTGATAAGCCCAGAAGGCCACCGGAACACACTGACAAGAGACACTGAAGAAGCCTGTTATAGTAATAAGTTTAGTTAGCATAAACTCCATTTTGTATTAGCATAAGTTAGCATAAAGTAGACTCCACTTTGTATTAGCATAAGTTAGCATAAGTAGACCCCATTTTATTCTTAGACCAAAACTTGTAAACAACTCCAAAAATAAGATGTATGTATGATTGATAAGCTTTGAACATGGTCACAACTTTCCCGCCTGAGTGTATACCTAGATAACAGGGCAGCACCCGTGTATGGCACCCGATATGAGACACTGAAGACGCCCAGCTTCAAGGATTTAAGGAGAGCAAATCTGCTGCGGTTCAGACGCTTGTCTGCCCTCCACAGACAGGATGCTCTCTTCCCCCCTGGAAACTGCCAAACTGCGAAACTGCCATTCTTGCTCTGCCTGAGCCCAAACTGCTAGAGGCCTCTCTTCGAGTCAAGAGACCGAGCTCCTTGCTGCAGCATATTTTGACGACCTCCGTGTGTCTCCTCTGTCGGCGACTGTCTCCGGGTGGCCTGCCAAGGACTGAAACCCATCAGCTCTCTGGTAAATAAACCTGTGTGATTTCTTGCATTGTTTATCTCCTGTGTCTCTCTCTCTCTCTTCTTAGTTTTTGGTTAAGCTCGGCCATATTAATTAATAGTACCCTTTGACGTTTGTATTGGTATATCCAAATGAAACGCTTTGGGTCACCTGTGCATACGTTCCTATAGATAATTGGAACAAATTAATAATTTAATACAATGTGGAGTAGTAAATAGTTCAACTGCATTTAACAATACAGTAGCCACGAATATGTAGCTGCTTAGCATTTGTAACTGGCTGGTGTGAATTGTAAAATGATGTAGTAATTATAATATATAGTGTCTCAAATGCTCTTAGAACCAGTTTTAACATATCACTGGTTCTCTCATTTATTAATGAATTGAATAAAATATTTTGACATGTGTACATTTTATAAAAGTAATAATATTATCTTTTTGAAAATTACACTTTGTAACTGGTAATAAAGTCATTTGCTTTACCTTTAAGCCTTCTGGTCCTGGTTCACCTATATATCCCTTTTGACCTGGTTTTCCCTAGAAGAGAACAGGAAAAAAAAAGATAACTTTAATCATTTTCATCTTTTAAAGTTTCCTAAGATTTATAAAATTCAGACTATTCTATGAGATACAATAAAATTATTTGATAATTGTATTTTATAATATACATTGCCCCTTCATTCTATAATGTCTGTCTACTATGTGCCATGCACAGTTCTAGGGGCTGGGGATTGAGGAGTGCACTAAACATATTTGCCTTCATAGAGCTTACATTTTAGTGAGGATGCATAATTTAAAAAAATAAGTAAAATATATAGTATGTTAGGTAGTGGTAAATGTGAAGGACACAAAATTAAGTAAGGGAGGGAGATATAAAATGTTGTGGGAGTTTTGTTAAATTTTTAAAATAAAATTACCAGAGAAGACCTCACTGAGAAGGTGGCATTGAGTAAAGATTTGAAGAAAGGGATACATTGCGTGGATAGCGGAGAGAAGAGCATTCCAAGCAGAGGAAACGAGCATGTTCAAAGCTTGAGGCAAGAACGTGCCTGGTGTATTGGTAAAATCATGAAGAGTCAATATGGCAGGAGCAGAATAAGAGAGAAGGTCAGTAAGAAGACAAGGTCAAAGAAGGGAATGGCAGATGGGAAACCAGCTCATGTAGGGCCTGGTAGTCTCAGTAAGGACTTTAGCTTTTACTCTGAGTCAGACAGGAAGCCTTAGACAAGCTTTGAAAAGAGAAGTGCCATGATCTAAGTTTGAACAGGATCAATTTAATTCCAGAGGAGAAATGGGGAGTTCAAAGAGGAGTCTGCTGTAGACCAATTCCAGCATGTCATAATTTCAAGAGTTTCATCAAAAGGTTGATAAAACTTGGGGACTCAACAGGGTTGAGTCACACATGTAGTCACCTGTTGGGAATGGCTAAAGGCATTTCCCCAAACCTGAACAGGAAACTGATTGTGGCTGCCAGACAGTTAAAGGGCATCTTAATCTACATGTTATTGCCTCCTACTGGCCAAACACCTGAACAGCCGTAGGCTATTCCCCCATTCTGACAATGGACTCTGTACCCTTTGAAACCTTACCCTTTGAAGTGTATTATCTCCACCTTGCCTTAGGACAAAGTGTGTTAATAAAAGCAAGGGTCCTAGACAAGGAGGGACTCTTCAGTTCCTTTAGCTGAAGGTCCTCTGACCCCCAATGCCTTTCAAAATTATAACTTGTCTCCGGACTCTTTATTAGTCTCTGGATTTCTATGTCATCTACGCGCAGCCCCTTTTCCATATTCCTGAACCCTTCTTGATGCTGGGACATGAACCCCGGTATAAATGGATGCCCGAAGTGGGACAAGAACACCAACAATAGAGTCCACTGCAATAATTCAAATGAGATATGACAATGACACAGATCAGGTGGTAACAGAGAATAAGGCTGTGAGAAGTGGCAAGATTCTGTATATAGTTTGAAGGTAGATCTTCTAGGAATTGTTGCCAGGTCATGTGTGAAAGGTGAGAAAAAGGGATAAGTCAAGAATGAACTCAAGATTTATAAATCCGAATAAGGGACCTAATAAAATGGGAAAGATTTTGCAAGAACAGGTTTGGAGGGTAAATTGGAAGCTCAGTTATGGACATAACAGTTTGATAGTCTTTTTAAACATTTCAGTGCAGAGATCACGTGGTAGTAATACAAGTCTAGAGTTCAGGGGGTAGAAGGTTCTGATCTAAACATACAATTTTGAAAATCACCAGCATTTTGATGGTTTGTAAAAGCCATAAGACTGGACCAGTTTATCTGAATATAGATACAAAGGAGAAATCCACAAATCAAGCCCTGGGACACTCCACAATTTACAATTTGAATAAATTAGACAAATATGCAAATTTTCCGCCAGAGAATCTGGAGGAAGAGCATGCAAGTGAAGTAAATGTTTCCAGAAGAAGAGACTGATCTAATAAAATTCTGAAGACTAAGTATTGAGTAATATGAAGATTAAGAAATGACCATTGAATTCAGCAACAGAGGGGTCAGTGATGACCTCCATAAGATCATCTTTTGTTTTAGAGTAGTGGGGACAAGAATGGTCTTAGTAGATAGGGTGAGGAGAGAAATTGGAAAGAGCATATATAGGCAATACTTTTGAGAAGTTTTACTGAAAAGGGAAGTAGAGAAAAATAATACCTGAAAGAAAAACTGGAATCAATACAAGTTTTATTTTTGTTTTTAAGCTGGAAGAAATAATGGTATGTTTATATTCTGATAGGATTGATACATTAGAGGGAACAAAATTATAATGCAGGAGAGAATGGGGAGAATTGCTAGGTCAATGTTCTTCAATAGGCAAGAGGATAATGTATGCAATAAGCAAGAGGAAGTTTTGGCCCTTGCTAGGAAAATGGTGTATTCGTTTAAATTATTAACACCTAAGAAATTGGGTGATGGGTACATATAATATGCTGTAGTATCTTATAGGGTTTTTTTTTACATGTATGAGATCATTTCAAATTAAAATATTAAAAAATTAAAAATTAATAAAACATTAATTGAAATGAATGTATCTGCATTACATGAAAAATCTCCTAATTGCTTCTAGCATAAATTATTAAATTGTGCTAAAATTTACAAGGTTTCAATTAAAAAATATCTTAATTCTAAATGATATAATAGAAAATATATAATAGTATAGTTATAAGCACTTATCTGAAAATAAAAATTTAAAGAAGTGAATTTAAAGAAGGGATTAGCCAAAGAAAATATATACACAACCCATGGACACAGACAACAGTATGGTGATGGCCAGAGAGAAGTGGGGGGCAAGAGCTGGGTTGAGGGGGCAAAAGGGGGAAAATAGGGACATCCTATAAAATAATAATAAAAGGCTAATATGCAAATTGACTGAACGGCAGAATGACCAGTTGCTATGATGCGCACTGGCCACCAGGGGGCAGACGCTAATTGCAGGAGCTGCCCTCTGGTGGTCAGTGCACTTCCATATGGGGAGTGCCACTCAGCCAGAAGCTGGCTCATGGCTGGCCAGTGCAGAGGTGGTGGCAGGAGCCTCTCCCACCTCCGTGGCAGCACTAAGAATGTCCAACTAACGGTTTAGACCTGATCCCTTGGGGGCCTAAGCCTTCAGTCGGACATCCCCCGAGGGCTTCCTGGCTGCCAGAAGGATGTCTGACTGCAAGCTTAGGCCTGAACCCCCAGGGAGTGGGCTTAAGTCAACAGGTGGACATCCCCCAAGGGGTCCTGGACTGCAAATGGGCACAGGCCGGGCTGAGGGACCCCCCCACCCCCGAGTGCACAAATTTTTGTGCACTGGGCCTCTAACATATATATATGAAATTTTTGCATGGGAGGGGGGGTGTCCTTCAGCCCAGCCTGAACCCTCTCCAATCTGGGACTGCTTGGGGGATGTCCAACTGTTGGGGGCAATTGGGCCGGCAGGGGAGGGCAGTTGGGTGTGACCAGGCCTATTTTATTTGGGGGTATTGTTAGGCTATAGTTTGTTTTCATTTTTATCCTTTGCTATAACAAAATTTGGTGCTATTGAAAAACATTCAGAGAATAGTTGTTTTAAGAGGAGCACTTCTAAAAAAGTCTTTATTGTTGAAAGTATTACATTTGTCCCCTTTTACCTTATTTTTTTTGAAAATTATATTTATATGATACTTACTCGTGGCCCTAGTTCTCCAACAGGTCCCATTGGTCCTTCTTCTCCCTTAAAAAAATCAGAACATATCATGGCCTAAAATAAGTATTAAAAATATAAATCCTATTCTCTCTATTTATTTTGAAATCTGAAGCTCATTCTGAGACATGATGAAAGTAAGTCTGTGATTTTTTTTGTATTTTATTTTTTTCTCTGACAACCCCACATCTACTCTAAAAGAGACATGTACTGTTGAATTATTTTTAAATTAGTGGATGATATAAGTTATATATAGAAAAATGAGAGTGAATAACAGTGAAAATGATTAGAGTATCACAAAATTAAGATTCAGCATCACTAAGACCATGAATTAAGGATTACCTTTACCTTCTTGGACTCAATATCTCTCTGATACAGAGAGGAACTCAATTAATTAAGTTTTTAATAGATAGAATCAATATGCATTTGTATATTAAAAAATTATTGGTACAGAATATGTTTGCACTTGGCACTTCATTCATTCAACAAATATCTTTTTGAGTCTTAGTTCTGTCTTAAGCCACAAAGATACAAAGATATATAGAATCATACCCAAATGGGTTAATGTCCAGAGTTTCTTCTTGATTAATTTACAGGTCCAATATTCTTGGGGTCAAATTATTTATAATTTCATAAAATATAAAATCTGTGCATACAAAAACTGTATAGGTGAATAGAGAATAGAGAAACATAGAAAAAATAATTTTCTTTAATCCCCACATGAGGATGTTTTTATTGATATTAGAGAGAGAGGAAGAGAGAGCAAGAGAAACATCGATGTGAGAGACCAACATTCAGATAGCTCCCATATGCACTCCGACCAGGTATCAAACCCACAACCTGGGTATGTAACCTGACCAAGAATCAAACCCGAGACCTTTCATTCCACAGAATGATGTGACAACCAACTGAGCCACATTAGCTAGGTCAAGAAATTCCTAAAGCTAAATTTTTATACATTATTATTTAAGAAAATAAAAAAGTAATAACAGTTTTTATTCCATTTATTGACATGTTTTCTAAATATTAGTATACTGATTTTTCACCTTCAAATAAAAGTTTATGTTACCACATCTGAAGAATATATACAGAACTTTCTAGAATTATATATTCTTATTTAGTTAAAAAACATTTTGCTCGATTCACAATTCAATAAAAACATAATTTATTGGGTCACAAATATAAAATGGACACAAATAGTAAATATAAATTCTACTACACATAACTGAGATTCTAGGTTCAGATTCTTCAGATGTTCCATGGAGTCCACTGACATAAATCACTTAATGAATTCAGAACACTGCAGAATGACTCCAAATTCCATCGCACAACTGCTAATATAAAATGGTAACTTGAAATCCTCTAAGGCAAAAATTGACAGTAAAGCAATGTTTTCTTTAAGCAAAAACTAATGTCCCACAAAAATTAAAAGGGGAAAGACTGAACAAAAAATTGCTGATTGGATATTTATTTCCTCCATACCTGAGTTCCTTTGAGACCAGGAGGTCCAGGAGGCCCTCTATTTCCAAGGACTCCCTATAAAAACAACATAAGCACACATAATGAGAACTTTAGCTCAATATTTTTTCAATCAGCATTAATCTGGAGATTGGCAATACTATTTAGTACCATTCATTTCCCATTAGGAGATTATCAAAATGGGGTGAATGGGTAGATGAGTGGAAAACTACAGAGCATACAAAAAGTTGTGAAACATAGGATAAACTTATTTTAAACAGTATGTTAGTGTTCAAATAATCTGCCCAGTGTATTACTCTTCAATGAGACACCTTTTTCAGAAAAAGTATTTCTAAATTTAAAGCAATAGTTCTCATTGTTAATATGATAATAGTACAATAAATACATAATAGAGGATTTACAAAGTCTGAAAACAGATAGAGGGGATATATAATGTTTTAATTTGTTAAGAGACCAACAGAGTCTGGAATAAATCATTCATATACTAAATGTTCTTCAAATAATCTCCCTTCATGATACAAGCTGGTAAAAGGCAATTTATAAAATAAACTAACAATCTGAACATGATTAGGAATTTCAAAATTAAGAGAAAACCTTTTGAGAATCAAAATGTATGTTGTTAAAAATCAAATACTTGCTGAATAAAAATTAATTGAAATAATTTTAAAAAATTCCTATTTCAGAAAATACCCTATACATCTTTCTCAACATGGCAACATTTTTCTTATTCAGAAGGGACATTAGAACTAATGGCACAGAAATAAAAAGAATCATAAGAGACTAATATGGACAATTACATAATAACAAATGGGATTACCTAGAAGGAATAAATAAAATTCCTAGAAACATACAACCTACCAAACTGAATCATAGAGAAATACAAAATCTGAACAGATCTATAACTATTGAGGATATTTAATCAGTAATCAACTTCCCACACTCACCCCCTAAAATAAGCCTGGGACCAGATGACTTCACTGGAGAATTCTACACAACATTTAGAGAATAATTCATGTAAATACTTTTCAAACTCTTACAGACAACTTATTCTATGGGGCCAGCATTAACCTGATACCAAACCAGACAAAGACACTGCAAGGAAAAAAATTACAGACCAATGGCTCTGATGAGTATAGAAGCAAAAATCCTCAAAAAAAAATACTAGCAAAACTAATTCAATAACACATTAAAGGATGATACATCATAATTAAATGGGATTTATAGCTGGGGTGTGAGGATTTTTTAAACATATTAAAATCAATGTGATACACCACATTAACAGAATAAAGAACAAAAATAACATGCAGAAAAGCATTTGATAAAATGTAATAACCTTTCATGATAAAAACCTCAACAAACTAAAAATAGAAGGAAATTATCTCAACACAATAAAGGACAAATATGAAAAGTCCACAGTTCATATCATACTCAACAGTGAAAAACTGCAAGCTTTCTTGAAAAATCAGGAACAAAACAAGAATGCTCACTCTAACCACTTTTATTCAACACTAGAGGCCCAGTGCACAAATTCATGCACCAGTGGGGTCCCTTAGCCTGGCCTGTAGGATCAAGCCAAAATCGGC
>NW_005876586.1:0-9753 GCF_000147115.1 Myotis lucifugus | reverse complement strand
CCTTGATATGGTGTCACCTACAGCACAGGTCACAGGATATGCATTTGAGACCAGTGGGAACCTAGATTAGTTTCCTGCGGCTGCTGTAACTAATTATCACTGAGTGACTTAAAACAACAAAAATGCATTCTCTCACTGTTCCGGAGGCCAGAAGCCTGAAATCAGACCTCTGGCTCAAAATCAAGGTGGACAGGGCCACACTCCCTCCTGAGAGTCTAAGGGAGAATCTGCCTTGCCTCTTCCCGATCCTGGGGCTGCTGGCATACCTTGGCTTGTGGCTGCATCACCTCCGTGGTCGCATTGCCTTCTCCTCTTCTGTCTGTATGTACGTCAAATCATGAGCTCTCTCTTTCTTATAAAGGACAGTTGTGATTGATTGCATTAGGGTCCCCCCAGATGATCCAAGAGAATCTCCCCAGGTCAAGATCCTTAACTTAATCACACCTACAAAAAACCCTTTTCCTTATAAACTAACATTTACAGGTTCCTGGGAATAGGAACTGATATATTTGGGTGGTCATTTATTCAGCCTACTACAGCCTCTAAATTGACTTAACTGATGCTAACTTTCTTTCCATGATTAGACATGCCAACCTTAGAGTAGGATTTTTTAGGAAAATAAAAAAGAATGTAATCTTGCTATTTGCGACAACATAGATGGACCTAGAGGATATTAGGCCAAGTCAGACAGAGAGAGACAAATACTCTATGACTTCACACATGTGGAATTTTAAAAAGAGAAACAGAAACAGACTCATAGACACAGAGAACAAACTAATGGTTGCCAGAGGGGGTAGCACGATGGGTGAAAAAAGTGAAGGGGAACAAGGAAAGATTTCAATCAAGAGAGAAAGTGTGGCAAAGTAAGTAAGAATTGATTGGCCACAACAACAACAAAAATACTTAGGACGGTGAAACAAGGAAGGTACAGAGAAGAAGAGGAGAGCCTAGGTTGGGCTGCTTTGGCTCACTGAGAAGTCAAAGAAACGGGAGCCCTTGGATACAAGGTTAGGGGTTTAGCCTGGGATGAGCTGCCACTGCCCATTGCTCTCCTGGTTGCAAGTCTTATGGGGCCCCTTAGAGGAAAGAAGGGAGAAAGGGAACACATTGGCATGTTCCATAGGGAAGAGCACACACTGGGTCCTTCATTCTGAGCATATTTCTCTCTCTTGCGAGTTGAAATCTTAGGGGAGGTCTCAGGGAAGGGTATTAATAGAATATTCATCAGCTTCCCAGGTGTGCTCTTTCAGGGTCCTGGTCTCCACTGATTGGTCAGCGCAAGGACAGGGGGTCATTAGTCAGTGCATCTGGTCCTGAGGTAGCTATGGCATCACTTGCCTGGTTTTACTGCTTTTCAGGGCCTAGAGCTGAAATACAACTAAGGTCTAGATATTTTCTTTAGGGAGGAAAAGGTCAGGGGGGGGTCCAAACTGCATGACCAGTGTTATGCTAGGGAAAGGCTGGTTACCCTGGCAGCAAAATTCTTGTTTTCCCAGTTTTGCCCCTTGCTAGGCATCCAGGGCAGAAAGCCTGAGTTCTGCAGCTGGCCTATCATCCTTGCTCTGCTCATGTCTGTCTAACTGTCTATAACAGAACCATGCCTGTTAGAACTCAGCAAGATTTCTTAACCTTTGTGACTTGACTGGAATTTATTATCTTTATTATCTGATATCTGATTATCAGAAGTGGTTAGGATTAAACTGAAAAATGAATCTGTATGTTTTTCTTACAAACAGAAAGGAGGAAAATAGGAAGCCTCTGTTCCCAGTATCCAGCAAACTGGTGGAGTACACAGAGAATCCTAGAGGTCTAGGAACTAGCAGCTACATTAAAGAGAAAAGGAAGCCTGGCCAGGTGGCTCAGTGGTTGCAGCATCATGCAGTACACCACCAAAAAGGTTGCAGTTCCACCCCGGTCAGGGTGCATACAGGAGGCAACCAGATGTTTCTCTCTCACATCCATGTCTCTCTCTCTTCCTGTTTCTCTAACGTCAATAAAGAACATATCCTCTGGTGCGGATTTTTAAAAGGGCGAGTGAGAGAAAAGAAAACTGCAGCAAGTCCCTGAGACCCTTGGCTGGAAAAGGGGGCTGACCCCCTAAGGGAACAGTGAGAAATGGCCCAAAGGCAAGTTCCAGATAATGACTCATTGTCAGTTCTATACAAAATCATTCAGGAATGTCTACCATGTACTCACACAGTTAGGTCAGCTCCTTGAGAAATACTGAAGCAGCTGGAGAGGCTCTTATGCCCTCAAGTATCAGATACTTGGTTGGAAAATAATGCTTACAAAAGTGAAGACAATTTAAGAATGCCAGAATAAAGACTCTGGATAAAAGTTTCTTGAATGAAACTGACTATGATGAAGTTTTGTTTAGAATTGTCTTGCATAGAACACTTTTCCAAACTTCTGGATTTAATAGACCAATAACATTTCAAAAAGAAGAAAAAAATCAGTGAAACCCAACATAGACTATCCTACCCAAATTTTTCTGCAACTAAGGGAAAATTTTTAAGTGAAAACCCAAAATGCCATACACTGCATGTTTACTAAAGAAAATTCATTTTTACAAACAAATTATAAGAAATACTGACCACCTTTGGCTTCCATAGGAATTCACCTCTCTCTCTCTCTCTCTCTCTCTCTCTCTCTCTTTATATTATAAAAAGTATATATAATAAAAACATAGACTTTTTTATTACTCAATCTTCAGACTACTTTTTATTATTCAATCCTCAAATCTCTTCTATTAGCCTTCTAGAAGGGCCATTCTTATCTTTACCCTACTTTTACACATGAGACATGAGGAAACTGGGGACAGAGAGAATAACTAACTTGCCCAAGTCACCAAGGCATTAAGCAGTAATGCCCAGAAGCCAGTACCCCTGCTCCTTCTTCTCCCATGTAGTCATTTCTGAACTAGGACTGCCATGTGTTCGGAGCTGCAATCCTTTAGACCTCACACGGAGCTGTAGTTTTTGATTTTCTCCAATCATCCAAAGTGTGCAGGGATGTGCCAGTGGGCCTTTGTACTGTCAAGTCAGCGCACATCCTCAAAGACTATCTTGTCTATTGTTCATGATCTTATTTGTTCTTTTTCCTGTAAGGCATTTTCATTAACATAATAATTCTAGGATGTTTGTGCTATTGTATTCTTCTTAAAAATTGAACTAGAAGTACTCCTGAAGACCAAAATAGTATGTTCCTGCCCAGCCAGTGTGCCTCAGTGGTTGAGTGTCTAGCTATGAACCAGGAGGTCATGGTACAATTCCCAGTCAGGGCACATGCCCAGGATACAGGCTCAATCCCCAGTGTGGGGTGTACAGGAGGCAGCCGATCAATGATTCTCTCTCATCATTGATATTTCTATCTCTCTCTCTCCCTCTCCCTTCCTCTCTGAAATCAATAAACATATATTTTTTTAAAAATAGTATGTTCTTACCACTTGCACCCATGGTTCTAGTTGCATCCTCAGACTGCTTTGAAATATTGAGGAAATAAAATTGAACTTCTTCCTTAGTCTCACTTCACTTTCTGAGCATAAAATAATTGTTGTAACTATTCAAATTCATGTTAAATGATATAAAGTTTAGAATCATAAAAACATCAGAATAAAACAGGCTTTGGAGAGCATTACAATTTTCACT
This sequence comes from Myotis lucifugus, assembly GCF_000147115.1. Classification (NCBI taxonomy): domain Eukaryota; kingdom Metazoa; phylum Chordata; class Mammalia; order Chiroptera; family Vespertilionidae; genus Myotis; species Myotis lucifugus. The sequence goes on along the minus strand of NW_005876586.1, from coordinate 6,106 downwards.
TAATTGATTAGAGTGGAAGCTGAAGCCCTTTTTTCAGCCCTTTTTCACCAACCTCTCTCCTATCATCCCTCTTCCCCTACTCCTCGCCATACCACGAGGCCTTTGCACAGCCTGGTAGCTTGTATTTATATATTCATTCGTGAGCTTATTTGATTGTCAATCTCTGTCATAAAATGGGAACTCCCCAAGGTAAAGTACATGTCTGAATTTGCTTATTTTTATTTCCTCAGGGACAGGTATAGAGCTTGGAACCTGTGTAAGAGCTCAGTAATTATTTTGAATTACAGAAATGAAAGCCAGGAGGAATAGATTTCCCAACTTCTCCTCCAGTAATATTTAAACACTGATATTCCCTCTTCTACACTGACATGGCATTCTGTACCTTAATTATTTTTCTTCCCCAAATAGATCCTGTTTTCTCACACCTTCATCCATCCGTGCATGCTATTCTCGCTTCCTGGCACATCCTACCTAGTGATACTCACTTAGTCCCCAAACTCAAGACAAGCATTATTTCCTCTTAGAGGCCCATGTGGATTGTTCCCAGCTGGATCAGGAACCTCTTGCATGTGAGCATCTGTCCACTGTGCAGCCCTCTCTCAGAGCAGTTACCAAGTTGTTTTTCCAACGAGGATGTGAGCACACTGAAGATAGGAAACCTTAAAACCTAGCTCACAGTTAATGCTCAAAATATACTTAATTAACAAATTAATAAATGGATGAATGAATGAATGAATGAATGAATAAAAGTCTAGCATGAAATAACAGCTCAGGTTATTTTCAAAATGAAAAAATCAGCACTCACCAAATCTTGTTCCAATTGTTCAGAGAGTAGCAAAGGTTTTAGATTAAGTTTGATGAAAAACAAGTTCAGGAACATAAGAAGAAAAGAACAAAATTGACTGTTGTCTTGTCTACCTTCTCCTCAACAATTTTCCGTGCAATTTAACCTTCAGAAAATCTTTTTCCCTAGTCTCCAAGAATTTTGGGCCGGACATTTCAAAGTATTTTTTGTTTTTATTCTCATTCTCCCATATTGACTCACTCTTATATTGACACAGCAACTAAAATGTTTATATGTACATTTACAGTATGTATATAGCCTATGATGAGAAATAATCAATATTTTTGAAAAATGTCACAAGGTATCAAATCTTAACAAATGGAATGATCTTATATCTTAGAGTTATATATTTGTGTTTTACAATTGAGTCTTTGGATTAAGAGAAAAATTTGCATCCTAATTACTCTTTGCCTTTTCTCCAAGTTCCATCAAATTTATTTTTCTAGCCTGGCCAGTGTTGCTCAGTGGTTGAGCATCAACCTATGAACCAGGAGTTCACAGTTCAATTCCCAAGAGATCATGGTTCAATTCCCGGTCAGGGCACATACTTGGGTTGCAGGCTCAATCCCCAGTGTGGGCATGCAGGAGGCAGCCCATCAATGATTCTCTCTCATCATTGATGTTTCTATCTCTCTCTCCCTCTCCCTTCCTTTCTGAAATAAAAAAAATATATATTTTTAAAAATTATTTTTATGGAGCATCTTTTGAATCAGAAGACAGCATTATGCCTCCTCTGATCTTTTACAATCCTTAGTTCAAATTTACATATGTTGAATTATTACACGATGACATAATTATTTGCTATACAAATGTCTCCACATCAATGCGATTTCTTTGGAGTGGCAGAGTGTGCAAATCTCTTACTGTTCGCTCGTTCATTTTAGTAATAATTCACCCTGAGTTTCAGCTGGATCATAGCTGCCCGGCTAGTGATTACATGTCCTAGCTTCTCTTGCAGGCAGGAGTAGGCATTGACCATGCTGCTACAAACAGGATGTGAGCAGAAAGGATCCCTATTCTATTCCAAAGGAAGTTGCTTGCATTCCACATTCCTTTTTCTCCTCCCTTTCCCACAGTTTGGAAATATGCTTCCAACATGAAAGCAAGGGCAATACTTTGAGTGATAAGGAAGAAATAAGATCTTAAGAATCTGGATGATTTTGTGGGTAACTCATAGCTACCCTCTATGGCTCACTTCTTGACTTGTGCAAGAAAGAAATAGAATTCCGCTTTATTTAAGGCACTATAATTCAGGTTACATCTGCTTTGCTTGTACTGTATTATTACAGAAATTGGCTCATGGGAGTGGGATACAGTCATCATAAAGATAAAACTATGAGGCATTACTATAGTGAGTTGTGAAGCAGGTAAAGAGGACAATACTCAGGCTAGAAAGACGTCAGTACCCCTTGTCATGGGGCTGAAAAATATATGGTAACTTGGAAACAGACCACATTACTACCAAGCTGTAGCTCTAGGAGAATAGGCTACAGAAAGCAAGTCAGTTTTTTGTATGTTGACTGCTACTTGGAATTTTTATCAAAGTGCTACAAGAGACATGAGATAAAGTTAGAAAAGAAATGACCCCCCCTTGCAAAAAGAGATGGAAGAGAACATAGCTTTATTAATGTAGAGTTTCATTGCCTCTGAAATGCAATTTAATGGATTTTAATGCATAACTGTTTTGGCTCAATGGATAGAACGTCGGCCTGTGGACTGAAGGGTCCCAGATTTGATTCCAGTCAAGGGCATGTACCTTGGTTGCGGGCACATACCCAGTAGAGAGTGTGCAGGAGGCAGCTGATCGATGTTTCTCTCTCATTGATGTTTCTGGCTCTCTATCCCTCTCCCTTCCTCTATGTAAAAAATCAATAAAATATACATTTTTAAAAATGCTATTAGAGGGTTGGAAAGTTGACTTCTTAGGTATTTCTAAAGAGTGTGACATAAGATTATAATCAGAGCTAGGCTAGAGGCAAAGATCAGTTTAAGATTATTGGCTTTTAGGGGATGGGAGCGGCCAGGGAGAGGTCAATGGGGGGAAATAGGAGACATATGTAATACTTTGAACAATAAAGAATTTAAATTAAAAGAAAAAAAGATTACTGGCTTTTCAAGCAAGTTCCCAAGACTTTAGTTTTACATGCTATTAAATTAGCTGATATTAAGGTAAGGGAAAGAAATGAGTTGAGTAAGAAGACAATAAAATACAGAGGACAGTCTTTTGCAGGTGGGGAACCTTTTTTCTGCCAATTGCCAACTGGGTATTTATAATATCACTAGAGGCCCGATGCACAAATATTCATGCAAGAGTAGGCCTTCCCTTCTGTGGCTGCTGGCACCAGCTTCCCTCTGGCACCCAGGACCTGGGCTTCCCTCTGGCCCTGGCTTCATCCAGAAGGAAGTCTGGAATGATGTCCGGTCTAATTAGCATATTACCCTTGTATTATTATAGAGTCTTGAGCCATACAAAATTATCAACTTAAAAACTAGCCTGCTATGTTTGGTCAAACATTTAATTAACTCACCCCTAATGCCTTGGCACAGCTAGAACAAATTATCTCTAGGGCCTTATATGGCCTGCAGGCCAGACGTTCCCTAACCTTGGTCTACAGGATCTAAGGAAAATTGTCCAAAAAAGGTCTTTGAGTGTAGCTACTCTACATGGACCTGAATAGAAGCAAACACACAAAATGGTTGCTAAGGTTTTGAAGGAATTTTATTACCAAAGAAATCACAAGTCTGGTGTATAAGAGCCTATGATTGTTAAATTTCTTTTTTTTTAAATATTTTATTGATTTTTCACAGAGAGGAAGGGAGAGAGATAGAGAGCTAGAAACATCGATGAGAGAGAAACATCCATCAGCTGCCTCCTGCACACCTCCTACTGGAGATGTGCCCGCAACCAAGGTACATGCCCTTGACCGGAATCGAACCTGGGACCTTTCAGTCCGCAGGCCGACGCTCTATCCACTGAGCCAAACCGGTTACGGCGATTGTTAAATTTCTAACATAATACTCAGTTCCCTAAAGTTCCCCAAGCAGAATGCACTCTTTCTTACCCCTTCTGATGTGGAAGATAGACAGGGGAAATCTTTCAAACACACAAAACCAAAGCCACAGGGAAACATGAACAAGGAAGGTAAGTCAGAGCTAGGCAGATGAATTAACCGAGGCATTTACTCCACCAGCAGGAAGCTTTCATAGCTCTTGTCCAAGAGAATTTAACATGTGCTATGGGCCCAAATCTACTTTGCACTTTATATTCTTTACATTCATGAAAGGATGTTTCTTTCTTTTTATTTATTTAAAAACTAGAGGCCTGATGCACGAAATTCATGTAAGAGTAGGCCTTCGCAGCCACAGTGGCTGCCTGGATCCCTCCCTCACAGCTGCAGTGGCTGCCTGGATCCCACGGCTGCAGCCCCGGCTTCATCCTGAAGGGTGTCTGGTCTAATTAGCATATTATGCTTTTATTATTATAGATCATTGTGGTAAAATATACATAACTTAAAATCTATCATTTTCACCATTTTTTAATTGTGCAGTTCAGTGGCATTAAGTACATTAACACTGTTTTACAACCTTACCACATCTATCCAGAACTTTTTCATCTTCCCAAACTGAAATTCTGTACCTATTAAACAATAATTCCCCATTTCCCCCTCTCCCCCGCCCCTGGAACCCCCATTCTATTTTCTTTCTATATGAGTTTGAATATTCTGGAGATCTCATATAAGCAGAACTATGTAATATGTATCCTCTTGTATCTGGCTTATTTCATTTAGCATGTCCTCAAGGTTTATGTAGTATAAAGTCAGCATCTCCTTCCTTTTTATGGCTGAATAATATTCCATGATATCTATTCTTGACTGAAATTTTCCACAGATGATGTTATGTCTTTCTCAAGATATCACAACTGGGGTGTTTTAAATTCAGTGATCCTTTTCTTACTCTACCATTATATATTAGGGTTGGGGAAGACCTATAACTTGTGTTTAGTTGATGGGTTGCCAGATCATAAGCAGCTATTTCCAGACCTAATAAAGAAGACTATATTACAAATCTCGTCCTGGATTTTCAGTTGCATAGGAGAGGATTACTACATAGGATTTTAGGTGGGCTCTCTTGTAGAAGGTTTGAGTATATTTGTGAGAAAAGATAAGAATGCACAGGTACCTAGGTGACTAGAAGGCAAAACTGTGATAGAGACGGCTAATTGTCCATGTATATTCATTCTCCTAGTTCACTTAATAATAGAAGCCCCAGAATTTTAATTAAGCATAGAATTCCTCAGAAAGATATTACATTTCCTAGCCTATATTTAAGGTAGGAGAGAGGTGACAACGTTCTAGACAAATAGTTGTTAGCAGACGTGGTATAGTCAACCTTTTAGTTACATCCATTAAATAGAAAAAAAATGCTTACATTTCATTTTCTTTCCCTTTCCTCTTTCTCAGAACTAGAACAAAGATGGGTCATTGAACTGTCTTTTAGCAGGAAGATTAGGACCACACTCTAGGATAGTGGAGCATCATAACAGAAGTAACTGGCTCCCTGAATGATCTGGAGCAAAACCCCTGCTAGCCAAGATAGGACGGATTTCTATATGAGAGAGAAAAAAAATCTACCACCTTGATGGATCCACTATATTTTTAGAGTTTTTATATTTCAGTATCTTAGGCTATACCGTAAGTATTATAATTAGATTATAAAAATTTGAATTGATAATGGAGGAATATTTTTGATATTGAGAAACACGGCCATATTATCATTCACCAAAAAGTTTTCATTATATCTTAAGTTATTGATAAGTCAGTGACTATAGCTTTATCTTCAGATTCCAAATATTTATCCTATTGCCTAACATGGTAATCAATGCATATTTCTTTCATAAATTAGTCAAATAATTCACATAACAACAATAGCAGTAAGAATGGTTGTAAGATTCAAATAGCTTTTTAAATGAACATTAATTCTGCCTGCATTACCTATTAATTATACTTGTTTCCCTAGGGTCTAGGCCTGTGCTTTCTCATCAAGATTTGAATTGAATTACTACTCATCATTTCTATCCTATCTCAATTAAAAAATGTCCTTGATCCCTATTTATTTGTTCTAAAAAATTCTAATTGTTTATTTTAACAGAAAATTTAGAACAACAGTAGATTAAGTGTTTGTAAGAATTAAGATGTGCTTTCTTGTAAAAGATGTAAAACTTTCTTTTTATGTTTCCTGGTTGTCCCACAGCCAAATTTTCAG
>NW_005876585.1:0-9759 GCF_000147115.1 Myotis lucifugus | reverse complement strand
CGGGAGGTTTGTATGTAAATGGGGAAGGGAGGAGAGATGGGCCATAGATGGAGCAGAAAATGGAGATGGGGTGGTTCTATCTGTGACGTGCCCTGAATACCAGCTGAGCAGGGTGAACATACCTTATGGGCGTTGGGGAGGCCTGGGCCTCAGTCTGTCCATCTGTAAAATGGGGGAATTGGACTGGCCCACGTCAGGCCCTCCCAGGGCTAGGGGGTGTAACAGGAAGGGCCCGGATTCCTCCAGATCCAACCTAGGACTTGGCAGAGTGGGGGAGTAGCTGGAGCAGCTCAGGGGGCCAAGGGTAATATTTTGCTTCAGTGCCTGAGTTTGAGAATAAATATTGTACCAGGCTGGCAGTGCCAGATCCCTGAATCACCCTGTGAGCTCTCCCCTCCCCCCCCATACCCTCCACGCCCCATTTTCCCCAGCCAGGATTCTGCAGGGAAAGCCCAGGCCTGGGGGCAGGACTCAGGAGGGGTGGTGAATCTTAGCCCTGGCTCCACCCTAGGCTAAGTACTGGTCCCATGGAAACCCCGGTTGCCCCATCTTCACAATGGGGCGATTGTGGCCTCAATTCTCTAAGTCCGTCCCTGCCAGACTAGACACCTTAAAATTCCAAGACTGGCCCAGCTGGCGTGGCTCAGTGGTTGACCGTCAACCTATGAACCAGGAGATCAGGGTTCGATTCCAGGTCAGGGCACATGCCTGGGTTGCAGGCTCGATCCCCAGTAGGGGGCATGCAGGAGGCAGCCGATCCATGATTCTCTTTCATCATTGATGTTTCTATCTCTCTCCCTATCTCCCTTCCTCTCTGAAATCAATAAAAATATATTTTTAAAAAATTCCAGGACTGTCTGGGAGACCCCACTTGGGATGTGCTCACAAGTGGCTGTGAGGTCAGCCAAGGCCAAGACCTTGGGCCTATGAGGGAGTCCGGGGGCTGCTGGGCACTGGGAGAGTTGGAGGGGCTAGAAGTGGATCCAGGTTGGTCCTGCTGTTGGGGTCTCAGAGCCTAGTGGCAGAAGGGAGAGAGACGTGGTGTGTGGAATCTAAATGGTGGCAAGAACAAAGCCCTCACTTGCTGTTTGGCATCTGAGGGGATGGGGAAAGGCAGCATGGAGAAGGGAACAGCATGGGCAAAGGAAGGGAGGTCGGACTGTGAGGACTTTGTTGGGGAAAACTCCGGTAGGTGAGGCAGGAGCATGGGGTCTCCGGAGGAGAATTGGTTCTTGTTGGGCTTGGCTGGATCCTCCCTCATCAAATAGGCAGAATTGGAGGCCCCTAATGTCATGGCCAGCAGCCCCAGAAATAGGGCTGGAGACCTGTTTGGAAAACCAGTTTGGCAAGGCGGTCTCCTCCATGATGTCATCCAGCTGCTGTGTCCTCTGAGTGACAGGGCCAGATAAACTTTCGGCCTGGAGGAGGAGAAGGAGGGATGGGAAAGGAATGACTGTTGATTTTTTTTTTTTTTAAGAGAGAGAGAGAGAGAAAGAGAAACCTCCATTTGTTGTTCCTCTTGCTTATGCATTCATTGGTTGATTCTTGTAGGTGCCCTGACCAGGAATCGAACCCGCAACCTTGGCGTATTGGGACAATGCTCTAACCAACTGAGCTACTCAGCCGAGGCCAGAGTGGCTCTTCAATGTAGGAAACTCGGAGGCAAGTGGGCCCTGGGAAGAAGACCTTAGGGGGCTGGAGACGCCCACTGAGCTGTGATGAACCCCAGGAGGCCACCCTCTTGGACATAGGACAGGGTTCTCATGGGCCGGGCCGGATTTTTTTGTGACTTCTGGGGGTTCCCTGATGCCTGATGTCATCGAGACTCATGGCAGGGGCCCCGTGTAATTGCTGTCCATTGGGTTGGAACTTGGCTCCAGATCACCCTTCTCATATATGAGTGGCTATTTGTTATTATCATGACCCTCACAGCTTGAGCCCTGTGAGGTAGGACTATCGTCATATAAATGAGAAGACAGGCTCAGTGAGACCAAGCCACACCAGCACCTCACACAGAATTCGAACCCAGAACCCTTGGCACCCTGCCCTCTACCATTTGGAATCTCTTCCCACATGGGGCCTCGTCATATTTCTTTTTAAAAATATGTGTTTTTATTGATTTCAGAGAGGAAGGGAGAGGAAGAGAGAAACATCCATGATGAGAGAATCACTATTGTCTGCCTCCTGCAGGCCCCATACTGGGGATGGAGCCTGCAACCCAAGCATGTGCCCTGACCGGGAATCGAACTTGTGAGCACAGGAGCGGGATCTTGGCACCATAGAGTCCTAGATGCCCACTTTGTGGTCGGAATAGGTACTCTGAGTCCCTGCCTTCTTGGGCACAGGCTTCAGGTCGCACAGAAGTAGGAGTGGAGCCACTCTGCACTCCAGGTCCCCAGTTTCCTAAATCCCTTGTTTCCCCCTCAGGACCCGGCACACCCAAGCATGAAGTGACAATAACCGGTGCATACTGAGTGCCTACTATGTGCCATTCACTCACTGAATCACCACCACAGCCCTGTGAGGTAGGTGCTATGATTATATCCATTTTACAGATAAAGAAAAGGCTCAGCCCGGCCGCTGTGGCTCAGTGGTTGAGCATCGACCTATGAACTAGGAGGTCACGGTTCGATTCCCAGTCGGGGCACATGCCCAGGTTGCGGGCTCCATCCCCAGTGTGGGGCGTGCAGGAGGCAGCCGATCCATGATTCTCTCTCATCATTGACGTTTCTATCTCTCTCTCTCTCCCTCTCCCTTCCTCTCTGAAATCAATTTAAAAAAGAAAGAAAAGGCTCAGAGAGGAAATGCCACTTGTTCAAGCTGACACAGCGTGTTGCCCGTAGGGCTGGGGCTTGAACCCATTTGTGTGGGCCCTTTCCCCAGGAGACGAGAGAGTGCACGCCCCCTTTGCAGGCTGCAGAGGCGAGCCGTGTCCAGTTCAGAGTTTCCACACAGGCCTGGCCTCCCTGGGGCGGGAAGAAAAGTGCTGAGGCTGTGGAAACACTGCGAACCTTCCCCGAGGAGGCGGCCATGGTGGGAGGCGGGCTTGGTGCAGACCTCGGAGCCAAGTGCAGACGTGGCAGCTTGGACCGGCTGCAGGCAGGGTGGGGCCCAAACCCAAACCAGCCTTCCAGCCTGTTCCCAGCCCTCCACCAGCCCGGCCCGGCCCTGTCCGCCCCTCTGGCTCCCCATCTGGATTTAAGATGAGGACTCGGGGCCTAATAATAGCTGACTGGCAGCCAGGGCAATGCCTGGAGCCGAGGCCAGTGCGGGGACTGGGGTCCCCCGTAGCCTCATGCTGGCCTACAACAGGTTTCAGAACTTTAAAAAGAATACCGAGTGCCCTAGCCCGTTTGGCTCAGTGGATAGAGCATTGGCCTGCAGACTGAAAGGTCCTGGGTTTGAGTCCAGTTGCAGGCTCGATCCCCAGTGGGGGGCCTGCAGAGGGCGGCCAATCAATGATTCTCTCTCATCACTGATGTTTCTATCTGTCTCTCCCTCTCCCTTCCTCTCTGTGAAAAAAAAAAAAAAATAATAGTATGGGCAGCGTTGTGCTAAGGCTTAGCCCACAGTAACTCATTTATTCTTTACGACCACCCCAGTGAGATGAGGCTGCTATGAGTCCTACTTGATGGATAGAGAAACTGAGGCTCAGAGAGTTAAGCAACTTGCCTCTGATGATTAGGACAGCCTCAACTGCTGGCCACAGACATGTCCATCCTGGGCACTGTGCGAGGCACTTCCTGTGTATTTTCCCATTTGAGGAAAATACATAAGTCATCCTGGGCAGATTGTCATGTATTTAGATGAGGCAAAAAACGAGACCCAGAGAAAAAAGGGAATAGCTCAAGCTCCTGTGACTGCAAGGGGCAGAGTTGAGACTCGAACCCAGAACCCTCTAACTTTAGAGAGGTTACGACTTGGGCTTCTGGAATCAGACAAACCTGAGTATGCCGGGGACATCACTGCTCCTTAGCTGTGTGGCCTTGGCAAGTCGCATCACTGGCTCGAGCCTCTGTCTTCTCCTCCGTATAATGGGGTTTTGGCCTTAGCCGGTTTGGCTCAGTGGACAGAGTGTCGGCCTGTGGACCAAAGGGTCCAGGGTTCGATTCCAGTCAAGGTCATGTACTTCGGTTGCAGGCTCCTCCGGGGCCGGGGCCCTGGTGGAGGCTCGTGCAGGAGGCAATCAATCGACGTGTTTCTCTCACATGGATGTTTCTCTCTGTCTTTCCCTCTCCCACTCTCCCTAAAGATCAATGGAAAAATATCCTCGGGTGAGGATTAACGCACATAAAACATGGGGTTTTGGTTGCGATGATGCTAATGCCACTGTCCAGCTATTAAGCCCACGTTGGGGTCATTTACAGCATGCATTCACATCAAGCATCCACCCATTCAGTTGTCGCAACAGCCCCGGGGGAGGGGGGTGGGATGGCTTTTTTTCTTGCACCCATTTTATAGATGAGAAATGGGAGGCCCGGAGTGGGGAAGGAACTTGCCCTGGGCCATCAGCAAGGGAGTCAGGATTTGGGCCCAGAGCTTTGGTCCCAGAGGCTGAGCTCTTATCTCTGCACACTTTGCATCCTGATACTGCAGCGCAGAGGGAATGTGAGCTATGCCTGGGTCACACAGCGCCGTAGACCTCAGGGCCATCTGATGTGGGAGGGCCAGCCCCAGGTCACAGCTTCTCTGGGCTTGAAGCACAGGATGTTCCCTCGCCTCAGGTTTCTGGGAAGATTTCTAACCTTTTCTCCCAAAGGTTAGAGCAAGACCCAGATTTTTGGGCCCCTTCCCTGGGAGGCTAGGATTCCAGGCTTATCTAGAAGAGGTGGGCCGATCAATGATTCTCCCTCATCATTGATCTCTCTCTCTCTCTCTTTCTCTCCCTTCCTCTCTGAAATCAATAAAATATATTTTTTTATTGTTTAAAATAATCTTTTTGAATTTGTTGTTAACATTTAAAAATCAGGAAATTTCATGTGACAATCCAAATTTGTGTTTCCCTGGGGCCCCAAACCTGGGTCTGGATTCCTCCAGGGCAGCCGCTTCCTCTGAAGGGGGCCCTCCGGGGGTTCCTCCCTAAGTCCCCCCGCAACGGGACTGTGCAGTTTGAGACCTTGAAGAAACATCACCCTCATTACCACCAAGGACCAATGAGGACCCTGGAATCTGACTTAATCAGATGAATAATTCCTCCTTCTGAGGGCAGGTCCAGGAGGAGTACACCCCACCCCCAGTCTCTGCCAACACGGAGAGGGAGGGATGTTTTGCTCCAACTTTATTTGTTTTTAATTTATTTTTATTGATTTCAGAGAAGAAGGGAGAGGAAGAGCGAGATAGAAACATCAATGATAAGAGGGAATCATTGATTGGCTGCCTCCTGCACATTGGACTGAGCCCACAATCCAGGTATGTGCCCTTGACCAAAATAGAACCTGGGACCCTTCGGTCTGCAGGTCGACGCTCTATCCACTTAGCCAAACTGGCCAGGGCATTGCTCCAACTGTTTTTTAAATATATTTTATTGATTTTTTACAGAGAGGAAGGGAGAGGGATAGAGAGTTAGAAACATCGATCAGCTGCCTCCTGCACACTCCCCACTGGGGAATGCGCCCGCAACCGAGGTACATGCCCTTGACTGGAATCGAACCCTAACCCTCCCCCCCCCCCCCCCCCACCCCCCCAGGCTTTTCCCTTTCCTTGGTCTCTGGCTGGACAACTTTGCCCCCTTACTTTTTCTCCCGGTGGGGCCGGGATTTCCTATCCCGGCTCAAATCCCACAACAACTCCCAAAGGAGGCCTCCCCCGGGGGCGCCCTATAGAAAGACAAAGAAAAACTCAGAAAGGGGGGGACCTTTTTTATTTATTTTCATTACCGGTTATAAAGTGAAATATTATTTGTGGGTGCTGTTTTGCTCCCCCAAAATATGAGCTCTGAGAAAGCAAGGACCGAAGTCTGTCTCGCTCACCACCGACCGAGTCCTCAGAGCCTAGAACAAGACCCTGAATCCTAAGAAGAGGCTCAACCCACAGCAGTGGGGCCTGGGAACCACGGGACTCACACCAGACCTTTCCCTGGAGGATGCACATGCCAGCCTGTGTGGGTGGGAGCTGGGAATGGGCCAGCGGGTTCACAATTAAGGAGCAATTAGTCACCAGCTAATTGGTGCAGAAGACAGCTGAGGGGCCGGGAGGAGAGCGAGGACCGATGGTCAAAAGGAGCCTCAGGCCTGTTTGTGGGAAAATATTGAGAGAGGGCGGTGAGGAACCCCCAGGGTAAGATTTGAAAGCCTCTTCTGAGTTATTGAAGGAGATTAACTTGTACCTTCCTCTGTGTCCACTAACATCCGGTTCTCAAACGAAAAGTGCTGTTGAGTTAGGAGGCTGGGTCAGGGGCGAGCTCATCTTTTCACTTAAAAAAAAATAAAATAAAAATATTTTATTGATTTTTTACAGAGAGGCAGAGAGAGGGATAGAGAGTTAGAAACATTGATGAGAGAGAAACATCAATCAGCCGCCTCCTGCACATCTCCTACTGGGGATGTGCCCGCAACCAAGGTACATGCCCTTGACCGGAATCAAACCTGGGACCTTTCAGTCCCCAGGCTGACGCTCTATCCACTGGGCCAAACCGGTTTCGGCATCTTTTCACTTTTTGTTGTTGTTTTGTTAATCCTCACCCGAGGGTATTTTTTCCAGTGATTTTTAGGGAGAATGGAAGGGAGAGGGAGAGACAGAGAGAAATATTAATGTGAGAGAAACACATTGATGATTGCCTCCGGCATGAGCCCCAGCCAGGGCCCAGGCCTGGGAGGAGCCTGCAACCGAGTGACATGCCCTTGACGGGAATCAAACCCTGGACCCTTTGGTCCGCAGGTTGATGCTCTATCCACTGAGCCACACCGGCGAGGGCCCATCTTTTCACATTTTGAAATTGTTACTTTAAAGTATGACCATGTCAGGTCACTCAGTGGGACACAGGTATCCATCTGGGCTTGTTCAGCTCTCCCTGGGTTCCAAGGGTCTCCTTTTTTTAGGGCCAAAACGTTGTTGGAGGAAGGCAATGCCTACTTCTTCCCCTTGTTTCTGCTACGGGAGGAGGGATCTCCTGCCTGCCACCCGCAGGTGCCCGGCGTCCCTTGGCGCCTCAAGGCAGCTCCCCAGATTGCAGGCAGAGTCTCCGGAGGAAAGGGTCAGTCTCCACAAGGCTTGCCCAGTGTCTCCAAAACGTATTCAATGACGTCACAAGCAAGGCTTGGCACATAGGAAAAGGGAGTCTGGCCAGTGAGGACAGACAGAAGCCTGCGGGCGTGGGTTCGGGCAGGACAGAAACGGAGGCTGCCAATAGGTGGAGGTTAGGACAGCGCTGGGCACTTTGGGAGGAGAATGAACAACCCAGTTAGCAGAACATGCTCACCAGCTCGGTCCTCCTTTCTCCTCGGCAGCCCTGAGTGGTCAGATAGAATCGTAATTATTATTTTTAAGATTAATGTGTGTATATTTAGTTAGCTAATCCTCACCCAAGGATATTTTTCTATTGAGTTTTAGAGAGAGTGAAAGGGAGGTGGAAGACAGAGAGAGAAATACTGATAGAAGAGAGACACATCGATTGGTTGCCTCCCATACGCACCCTGACCAGGGCCGGAATTGAGCCTGCAACCAAGGTATGTGGCCTTGGCAGGAATCGAACCCAGGACGCTTTAGTCCACAGGTCCATGCTCTATCCACTGAGCCAGACGGCCTAGGGCATCAGATATAATTATATTCATTTTGCAGGTAAGGATCCTAAGATCCAGCAAGATCATAGGGCTGCACATTGCCAAGCTGTGCATGTTAGGCCAGTATTCGGCACATAGTAGGTGAACATTTGATGTTTGTGGAATAAAAGCAGAAGGTGTACATTTGATGGCACTTTTAAAAAGAACTGGAAATGCTGAGAAATCTGTATTTTTGCGTAGCCTTTTAGTATCACCCCCCAAGATACTTACTAATGACAAAGAGACCCTTTCCAGCAGAGAAGCCCAGCAGACACCTTAACCAAGGAATCAATGTTAATATTACCAGCAATAAATGTTATTGGTAGACTGTCGCTATTAAGGTAGCCAGAATAGTTTTATGTGTCTCTCAACCCAAAGGCACTAAATGAATATGGCTACTCTGAGTTATTTGCATAAATGTTCTATCTCTCCCGCTCATCTGGAGATCGCCACATGCCTGTTCTAGATAAAATTCTCCCTGGCCCGGGGTTAGTGAGAAAACTAGGACAATGTGGTGAGTTACTTATAAAGGAAACTTTTTATTCTTAATCTTCACCCGAGGATATGTTTTGATTGACTTTTATAGAGAGAGAGAGGATGGGATTGAGAGAGAGAAAGAAACATCAAAATGAGAGTACACGCCCCAACCGGGGATTGAGCCCCAACCGGGGATTGAGCCGCAACCTTTTTGGTGTTCGGGGCCACGCTCCAACCACCTGGGCCACCCAGCCAGGACGATAAAGGTAATTTTTAAAAAGTTGGTTAATTCTGAGATTAGTCCTTATTAAATTTTATGATGACAGTAGAAAGTAGTGCTTTATTATTATTATTTTTAATGTACTTTGACAAATTACAAAATGTTGGCAATTGTGTGTTCCATCTGCAAAGAACACTTTACTGGGATGTGAAATCCCAGAGTCTGGCAAGTTCTGGCCAGGTAATGATTCCTCGGGCCAGGGCCCTGGCCTGGCTCCCCACATAGCTCCTGGCTCCTGGAAGGGCCAGAGGTGCCTCCTGATCTGAGGGAGATGAGCTAATGGGTTTAGAAAGCCGTTCTGGTCTCCTGCCTGTCATGCGGAGAGGCTCTGATTTAGAACTGTTTGTTACAGCTTATTCACTCACTTGATTCTTCTTCTTTTTTTAAATATTTGGGTTATTTATTTATTTATTTTTTGTTCATTCTCACCCGAGGATATTTTTTCCATTGATTTTTAGAGAGAGTGGAAGAGAGAGGGAAAGACAGAGAGAAACATGGATGTGAGAGGAGCACATTGATTGGTTGACTCCTGCACGCACCCCGACCAGGGCCCGGGCTGGGGAGGAGCCTGCAACCAAGGTACGTGCCCTTGACCGGAATCGAACCCAGGACCCTTCGGTCCACAGGCCGACACTGTATCCACTGAGCAAACCAGCTAGAGTGGACCCTTATCGTCTTAATGGTAGAGGCCAGGCTCTGAACAGTTGTGTGACAGTCACCCCATTGTGGGGCCTCTGCTCCAACCCCAGCTGCCTGCTTGATTTGGTAACTGTGGGTGGCCTCACTCCTGTGTGTGGGCAGCAGGGCCAGCAAGAACCCTCCAAGTTCCTTGAAAACCAAATATGGCCAGACCAGTCCCTCCGAGGCCTGGCCTGCAGTCTGGGCTTGTTCCTGCCTGCTCATCTGGGCTTGGGGCCCTCTCCCTACACAACCTCCTGGCTCTGCCCCAGAGAACTCTGGGAGAGCCTCCATTCAGATCCCCTCCTCTAGAGTCTTGTTGAGCAAGTTACTGAAAGAGAAGATATGGGACAGTGTCTCATCCAAGCCACAACAATTCCTAACCCCAAGCCTTTGCTCATGCAGTCCCTCCACGTGGAGTGCCCCCCTCTCTCTCAAACCAGCTCTTCTGCATCCTCCAGGGCCCATTGTGAGGTATCAGGAAAAGTTACTTCCTAACTCTGTGGCCTGGAGTAAGTCATTTATTTCATCCATCCATCCATCCATTTATCCATCCATTTATCCATC
>NW_005876584.1:0-9759 GCF_000147115.1 Myotis lucifugus | reverse complement strand
TATATATATATATATATATATATATATATATATATATATATATATATATAATTTCAAAGAGTAAGGGAGAGGAAGAGAGACAGAAAAACATCAATGATGAGAGAGAATCATTGATTGGCTACTTCCTGCATGACCCCTACTGGGGATCAAGTCAACAACCCCGGCATGTGTCCTGACTGGGAATTGAACCATGAACTCCTGGTTCATAGGTCATGCTCAACCACTGAACCACACTGGCCAGGAGAATTATTTTACACTTTAAAATCATTTATATAAAATATAAGTAAAGTATAGATATTTGATATTAATGAGTTCACAGAAAACTATGCCAAAAATTATTTGCCAGAAAGAGAAAATATGGAAGAAGATAAATTAAATGTGTGTTGTAATCTCATGCAGATACTCAGATGTCTTTTCCTGATTTAATAGTAATAAAATCTCTGCCACAAGCCCACAAAATATGTTGATAGATATCTCTTACAATTTACTAAAATATGTGGTTTAATAATAGTGTCAACAAAGTTTCATTGCTGTATATATTTATTTATGCATTTTATAAGATTAAATATAACATATTTATTATAGATACTCAATGATTCCTTTTGAACTAATAAAAATAACGTTTCTTTATGCAATATAACATAGGAATAATTCAACATGAAAAAGTAAATGTTTGTAAAAATATGTTATCAAGTGAATAGTG
This sequence comes from Myotis lucifugus, assembly GCF_000147115.1. Taxonomy (NCBI): domain Eukaryota; kingdom Metazoa; phylum Chordata; class Mammalia; order Chiroptera; family Vespertilionidae; genus Myotis; species Myotis lucifugus. Next base: position 9,056 of record NW_005876584.1, on the reverse strand, counting down.
GTAGTTCTAAACAATTATGTGTTTTCAAGTTATTTGGTAGAATTACCTCAATAATTGGACAGATGAGAAAAATTAGAGTTCAATGCTCTTCAAAATTATGTTTATATTCTTTGAGAATGGTACATGGTACTTGTTTGCTAGAAAGATGCTAGTTTGGGTTGGGGTGAAAGTAGGAGGAATGTTCATTTATTTGCATGTATTCTGAAAACTGACTGCATGTGTTACATTCCATCTCCAATGCATAATGGTCCTAGTAACAGCTACCACTGAATTTTTTTCTACCTGCTGGTCACCATGTGAGTTGCTCATTTGGGATTATTTAACTTGCATGGCTCCCAATATGAAGTTTTACATGAGAAAACTCTGTTATACATATGAGAAAACTGAGATTCAGATAGAAAACATGTAGCAAGTTTACATCTTGAGCCACAACAAAGGAATGTGATCACAGGTCTCATAACCCCCCAACAGTAGTGTTTAATAGGAGAAAAATATGGGGGAAAGCATTAAAGCCACTATAATATATTTATATACTGAATATAAAAATAACACTAAAATATGTGATTGCTTTAGAACATGTGAAGAATAAAATTAACCCAATTAATTAATCCCAGTATTAATGAGGGACAATTCCATTAGAAGAGGGATGGTGAATATCCCTTTCTAAAATGTCCTGGCCAGTTGTCTATTCAGTTCTGCTCTGACAATTTTGATTTCTCACAGATAGAACTAGCTTAGCATATTGCAATTTCCATTCACATAAGTTGTAAATACTAGTTAGATAACTTAAATATTCTAAGGATAAATCCTTCTAATTTAAGGATCTAAAATATCCCATCTATACAAGAACTTTTTGAGCTTATAATAATTAAAACTGTTATTATGCTTTTGCATATAAAATGACAAAGAATTTTCAGTCTTATAAAATGCAGAATCATAATTTCTAAAATTATTATTCTTGAAGTCTAAAAATATGATCATCATCTCTTTGTCTAAAATGAATTATGTGATTGATATGATGCAAACATGCCCTTTACTTTACATTCCAATGTGTAGTAGTATAGGATTTCTACACTACTCTCAGAGATTCTATATGTGCTTTAGAAAATAGAAATAAGAAACTAAAAAAATCCATCTTTTCATTTCTTTATTACTAACCTATTTCCCATAGAAAAAATAATGTGAATTCTTTGTATCTAGGGTCTTGTGAAAAGCCAATCACTCTTTTGAGAAGGTAGCATATTATATGTAAAGCAGTGTATTTTTTCACTAATTGTGATGATAGTAATCACTAAACCATTATTCAAACTACATGGAAATGATGAGTACACATATATTCTTACATATATTTATCTATACCCAATTCATATAATCTCATGGATCGCTTTTCAAATTCTCAGACCACCAAAATAATTCCACATATATTTCACTCAGCAATTGTTTTTCAACAATGACTAGCTGGTATGTACTGTGCTTGGGTAAGCATTCCCTTCTGTTTCTGTTCTTCATATTTTGGCAACTAAGCTTTACTAGTTGACATATGGAATTTACAATCAAAACTACCTCATATGAGCTCTTTTGGTGAACATTAATAAGGAATGATGAAATACAAGAAGAACAAAAACATCTCAGACTAATTTTTTCTTTTTTATAAAACTATCAAAATACCAGCATTTGATGTGATTATAATTCCTCTACTGCCATAATTGAAATTAATTCACAATCAATAACAATTTCCAGACAGACATCAGGGCTGGAAAAAATACTAACACTCACATACAATGGCTTCCATACTCAGTGGTGAGGCAGTTAAAATCACTGCTAACACATTAGTGCTTACATTTATATTTTATGCACTGAAGAATCTTTTACTTGTTTTGGGACGTTAATTTTGACATGATCTTTTTGTTTTAATGAATATCTACCATAGAAAGGCAAATAAATTGGTTGATTTTTTTTTTTTTTTTACAGAGAGGAAGAGAGATAGAGAGTTAGAAACATCGGTTAGAGAGAAACATCGATCAGCTGCCTCCTGTACACCCGCTACTGGGGATGTGGCCGCAACCAAGGTACATGCCCTTGACCGGAATCGAACCTGGGACCCTTCAGTCCACAGTCTGACGTTCTATCCACTGAGCCAAACCGGTCAGGGCAATTGGTTGATTTTTATCAGACAACTGAACTCATTCATAGTACAGTTAAAACACACATATACACACACTCACATATACACACAAATACACATGTGATTAAAAACTATTTGAGAGAGAGTCAGAGAGAGCAATCAATGTTTTTAACTATCAACATTTTGAAACACTATACATCAGAATAGAATAAGACTTCAGATCCATACATGTCAAACACATTTACGTCATTTGATTTGGAAAAACATGACTATTGATAGAAATTTAATTCTTCATAAATGAGATCCACACATAGAGATGAGTAACATGGTATGTTTGTTACAATTATTATTAACTAAACCACGTCAATTTTTGACATTTTTAGGGGTTTTTACCTAATGTCCTTTTTTTGTCCAGAATCCCATCCAGGACACCACATGATATTTAGTTGACTCCTTAGGTTCTTCTTGGCTGTAACAATCTCTAAGATTGGTTTTGATGACCTTGATAGCTTTGAGTAATAATAATCCTAGGTGTTTTGTAGAATTTTCTTTAATTTAAATCTGATGTTTTTCTCATGTTTAGACTGGGGTTCTGAATTCTTGGGAGGAAGACAACAGAGGTAGAGTGCCATTTTTGTCATTTCATATCATGGGTACATACTATCAACATGACTTATCACTGGTGATGTTGACCTTGATTATCTGGGGTAGAGTGTGCCAGGTTTCTTCACTGTAAAGTTGCCCTTTGTTTTCCTCCCTTCAACATGGCATTTTGGGAAAGGACATCTTATGTGCACTACACACTTAAGGAGTGGGAAATTATGTCCCATCTCTTTTAATAAAGAGTATCTATATACATTATTTGGAATTTTTTTGCATAAGAAATTTGCCCTCCCCCCATTTGCTTGTTTATTTATATCAGTATAAACTTGTAGATACTTATTTTATGTTATAATTCAATACTACTTTAATTTTCTAAAATTGTTCCAAGTTTAGTGATTGAGAGATCTTTTAGATTTTCCTTATGTCCTTTTGGCATACTCCCATCATTGTGTGATTTTTTAAATTGTTGTTGTTGCTTTTTTAAAAAGCATTTCCTTAATTTCTGAAACCACAAGATGGATTACCTTGTATATTTACTATTGTACTCCTAGAATTGACCATTTCTCTAAGGATTCCTTGTTCCTTTTATTGAAGAGTAATATTAGAAGCCAAGATGTGGGTTTTAAGTGTGCTCATTGCTACTAGGGTGATATTATTTCTAGGCTTCCTCAGATGACATAGTAAGAAAATATATGGATACACATATACATATCCAGGGTGTCCCCAAAAATAAATACACATGTTGAAAGTAGACCTGGCAGGCTGACAGGTTTGGACGAGGGATTTGATATTGAGTATGAGATAATGTTAGGAACACGGATGACTCCAAGTGTTTTGCTATCCCACATAAATCTGATACATAAAAGGCAGCCTCAATTGAATGTACAGAAAGAAATATGACTTGAAAAGAATTATGTATTTGGTTAATGACACAATGAACTAACTGAAAACAAACCTATTTAAAGGTTAGAGTTGCCATGATCAACACTGAGAGGACTGTGGCAGAGGAAGGCTTGGGGGAAGCTAATGGCTCACTTTTGGACATGTCAGGTTAGAGATGCCTGTTTGCCATCTAAGAGGAGAAATTAAATAGTTCGACATATGAATCTGAAAATAAGGGAATAGTAAATAGGCATGTTCATTTGGGAATCACACACACACACACACACACACACACACACACACACACACACACACCACTTTTGTTTAAAGCAAGAGAATAAAATCACCAAGCCAGGGAATGAAAATTGGAGGGGTTGAGGGTGGGGAGAGACCAAAGACAGTGCCCTCCAATGTTTAGAGGATTGGTGAGAGAAGGAAAACCCAGGTAAGGAGGCTGAGAAGGAGTAGCCAGGGATGTGAGAGGAAAACAAGGAGAAGGTGGTGTCTTCAAAGCTAAGTGAACAAAGTGTTTCAAGAATGAGGGTGTGATCAATATTCTCAAATTTACTTATGTAAGTTGGAGTTTTAGATGTGAAGAAATATGGCTAAATTGGAGTAAATAGATGTAAAAGTGCCCAGCAAAAATATTTAAACTTTAATAGTATACAACTATAGGACTCCAAAGTTAACCAAATTGAATCAAGAATTCAATAAAGCTATAAATTAATGGAAACAAGTATGAATATTTATAATTTTTTTAACTTTTTACTTTAAAATCACTTTAAACTTATAAGAAGTTACAAAAATAATTTATAAGAACACCATATATCTTTTATTCAGATTTGCCTTTTGTTAACATTTTATCCCATTTTCTTTATGATTGGCTGTGTGTGCAAATTCCAAAGTAAATAAATTTAAATAATCTGAATGAAATATCTATTGTGTGATTGAATTAACTTTGAGTAAACATCTCAATTATTCCATTATAAAGTTTTAAAATCTGATTTCTTGTTTTTGACATACTTTTTAGTTGATATGTTCTAAGAATTGGTATACATGAGCATTAAAAGATAATTGCTTTATATAATTTTATTTAAAAACATGTCTATGCCTTGGCTGGGTGACTTGTCCTATGCACCAAAAGGTTGCAGGTTCAATTCCCAGTCAAGACACATACCTAGGTTGCAGTGGGTAAGATGCCAGAGTCAGGGTTCAACCATTAGGCAGCCAATAAACGTTTCTCTCTCTCTCTCTCAAAAAAAAAAAAATCAATAAAAGAATATCCTTGGATGAAGATTTTTTTTTTAATTTTTAAACTTAAAATTTTTTTAAATGTTATTTTGCACTATGATAAGTAATATAAAAATTTGGGTGACCTGATTTTGCTGGAATAATAAAACCAGAACTTTTTTTTATCACAGCTTTTTAAAAAATATATATTTGTTTTTAGCAATGTGTGAAAAATAAAAAACATTTAGGTGTTATATCACCTAAAAATATGCAATCTTCTCGGTATTCACAGGCCAGTAATCTGAAATTCTATAAAATTTAAAATGTAATATGCAGTAAATAAGTGAAAAATAAAATCATTTCACATTTTTGCATTTTCTTCTGGCATACAACATACTAAAACTAATCCTAGGAAAACCACACTCACTCAGATGTTTTGAGATTTATATTTTAATAAAAATGTTGATAATGTAATCTTGTTCTACATTTAAAAACAAGGTTGAATATATCTTATTCATCAGTTTGGAACAAATATTATATAACTACAATTTTGAAACAGAAATGTGGGGTGTGAATCTGAGTTCGTTGTCTCATGAAATCAAAGAATGAAGTCGCGGACAAAAAACGGTTAGCAGAACCAAAGTTTAAGAGCATCCATGTGCATTAAAGCTTATTTGTCCCTGTGCACAGTCCCACATGGCCATAAGCCACACTCCCACCATAGGGTGTGTGCTGGGGAGAAGGGGGAGAGCAGGAGGAAGCACGCACCTTTTAATTTAGGGGGTGGATACAGACTTGCTAGTTTCTAATTGTTTTTTTTTTTCAAAGAATTCTGCCTTAATAACATTCTTAGTATTGGTTATATGGCTCATTGTCTTGTGATTGGTTATCTGCAAGCTGCCTGTCTTAGCGACATTCACACATTTTAAATCTCATGTCTCTTTCACTCCCCCTCTTCCTTCCCCTCCTGGTTGGGGTGCCTTAGTAACTCCACCTAATTGGGTTCCATGATTTTGTTCCCTGCTCCCATGGTCCCAGTCCCTGTCTATCTTGCTCCATTTTCACATTTAAATTTATTTTAAAATTGTAAATAATTAATTATTTGATTTTGACATGCATGGACATATACACATATGTCCATGCATGATACACAAAATAAAAGGAAGAACTTATTCAAATATAAGTCCTTATATAAAAATTTTAATTTCCTGAGAAACTGTTTCAAATCTATATTTCCCTTTGAATGTAGTCCAAACCTCAGTATTTTCATTTAAGGAGAAAGTATTATGTCAGATTGAGTTACAAAATAAAATTTTATAAGGAAGTCCTATAAATAATTCCAAGGTTTCCCCAACTTCTATTCCCCACAATCCCCTGTCCCATGTGGAATTCATAGTTATTTAAAACAAATTGTCATTCAAGAGAAACCAATTTTCCAAAAGAATACATTGAAAACAATTTTTTTAGAGTTTTGTAGAACAAGGTTAGCTAAAGTGTATATTCGTATTTAGCTTAGTTTAAATGGTAAACAATTTTTTCTAACAAGAGCTGTTACAGAATTTAGAAAAGAAGTACCTCTCAGCAGTGCATGCAAAAAGGTATAGAAGTTGTTCTGTCTGAAATGTACTTTGGGGGCCCTACTTAACTTTTCATATAATTGAGATTTACCATCCCTGGTCTAACTCTTATTCTCAGTAGGAATCCCTCCAGCTATCTAGGCATTTCTAAGTGGTTTCAATTTGCATGTAACCATGTTCCCATTTGGAAACAGAAGAGAGCTATTTTCTTCACAACATAAAGTCTAATTATATGATTAAATGATTATACCCTACAAAAAATTAAAGCCCTAAATATGAACAACTTGTACGCCTGCCATTTCAATTTCAGTAAGCACATTTCTGTTGCATTTATAAAATGCTCTTTTAAGAATCACAATAGCATAACTCTGGATGCTACTAGAATTTTACTGTCATCTGTAAGATAAAATAGTGACTTAAAAGTCAGATCGGATTACTTTAATATCTAATTCAACCAAAAATACTGGTCTGGAAGAATAGGCTTTATTCTTCAATTCATATATTAGATCATGTTTCTTCAAGGACAAAAAGCCGTATTGCTATAAGCCTACAAACTTTTGAATTATTGAAATATATTCTTGAAAACTATGGAAGGACAAAAGGAGGTTTTCTGGTTTTACTACAAACATGGAGGAGGGATCACTGCTTTTCCAATTAAACTAAATGGCGCAGCAGGGAAAATATTTCAGGCAAGAGAGCTTATCTGAAGAAATAGCGCCCTGATTAGAGCAGTAGTGATAAATCAGCCACAGTGTGCTGTGGGCAGCTCCGTGGTTTGTTCACTCCAACAAGCAGAAACCCCATTAGACTTGAAGTATTAGAGAATGATACAGTGAAAGGGAATTTTGTAATCTACAGAGGTTAAGGTGTGTGTGAATATTTTAATTCTTCCTAAAGCTTTTTTTAATCATTTCTTTTCAGAAATGCTCGATAAATTCATTGTTTCTATTATAAGTGATTGGCATCACAAATCCTCACTATTTCAACAGTTTTTTTCCAACAGAACACAAATAATTCTGTTAGAAAAAACAAAGTTTGCTACCGAAAACCTTTGGCTGGACTTAAACATCAGGCCAGGTCTACACATATAAGTGGGAATTAAAATTCAGGAAATTATCTGGTCAATTCATATATCATCCTCTCAGAGAAATATTTTTTTTAATTTCTTTATTTACTTGATTATGATAATGTTAGAAATAAAAAGTTATGACTTTTCCCTTGTTTTGTTTTAACCTCTCACTAATTTATAGTTATCCATGAGCAAGGCTGAGATTGTTACTTCTATAGAAAAGTAAATGATCAAATGCAGTGTTCCGGGAGACATGCCTCCACCACAGGGGATGACTCAATCTGCATCTGCCTAATGCAGAACCCAAAATTTCCACCATCAGCCTCATTCCTGACCCACAGTCTTTTTTTTCTTTTCTTTTTTGTTAATCCTCCCCCCAGGATATTTCCATTGATTTTTTTTTTTTTTTAAGAGAATGCAAGGGAGGGGGAAGAGACAGAGAGAAACAGATGTGAGAGAGATACATCTACTGGTTGCCTCCCATGTGCACCCAGATCTGGGCTGGGATGAAGACTGCAACCCAGATAGCACCCTTGTCCACGAATGGAACCGGCAACTCTTCAGTCAGCGGGCCGATGCTCTAACCACTGAGCAACCGGCTAGGGCCGACCCATATTCTTCATGACACATGCTCAGTTTAACCTGTGAAGAGTTAAGTTTTCTAAGTGAAATAAATCTTGTTAGAAATTTTGTTAGACTATTTTATATATTAGAAAGTAAAGCTTTAAAGACTAAAGAAGTAAGGGATGATGGGGAAAGAGACAAAGAATTAAAGGAAAATATGAACTCACAGGCAGCTTCTGGTCATCAAAGACAGAAGGAGAAAATTGCGCACTGCGGGGGGAAACGTTCCAGGGACATTCCAAGAGAAAATTTACGCTGGAGATAAACTTTTCCTTCTTCGCAATACCTGGATATACATTTTACTGCACGAAATAAGTACATTCATGAATGGGGCTGACTGAGGACTAAGAGTCTATCTCTAGAGAGAAATAATAGCTTTTTAGCACAGACTCTGCTCCCCCGTGTTGGACTGGCCTCAGTATCAGGCGAGTTAAAATAAGTAGATTAAGTCACTTAAACGTATATAAATAATGAATTGTGTGGAAAAAAAAAAGGCCATTCCTGATTATTTGCTCTCCCCTTCCCTGTGAGGTTTATCCCTCAAATTCTATGTACTTGCACCGCCTTTCCTTGGAAGGCGTATTCTTTCTAGCACCAATGGAAAGGCTTTGCATGAGACCCGCCTGGATCAATGAAATGTGAGCGTAACTGACACCCTGCTTTGACCAGAAGTTTTAAGAACTTGAATGTTAGAGTGCTATGGGGAATGAACTGATCAATTACACTGAACATCTCAGCTCAGATTTTGAAATGAAGGCACAAGGAATAGAGCCTCAGAGAACACCCCCAACCTTCGGTCAAATATAACTTGAGTGTTGTCCTAAGGCCTCTAAAATTGTGGGATTTCTTGTCACCAGCGTAAAACTTAACAAAAGCTTCATCTATTAGGTAAGAGATGAGTTTAATTGACTTTCATCATTTCACTTCTGCAAATCTATTAGTCTAA
>NW_005876583.1:0-9762 GCF_000147115.1 Myotis lucifugus | reverse complement strand
TAAGGGGGTTCAGAATCTATACCTTTATTCACGCTGCCATATATTGTGGTCTCTTACATAATATGTGGGCCAGAAAATATGACAATGGAAAATCTGAAAAGCCAGAAGCAATGTTTCTGCAATTAGAAATACCATTTAATTTTCTATTTAAAGGAACAGAGAGATGTTTATAAGCACAAAAGTATATGATGTAGATAGGATAGAATTCTCTTTTGGTGAGGCATCATTTAATGTACATGTGCTAAACTCCTACTATTTTCCAGGCATTAAAGATAGAATAGTAAACTTTTCAAGAAAGGAATCTATGTCATCCTAGAACTTGTATTCTAGATAGAAAAGACAAACAATAAGTAAATTTGATGTATTTGCATGGGTATTGATTTTATGGGGAAAATAAAATGCGGGACAGGGATAGTAAATGTTGGGGAGAATAGATAAACTCTTAGGGAGGAGTCCTGGGAGGCTGCATGAGAAGATAATATCTGAGTGTCAGCATGTCCTGAAGAAGAGAGTAGAGATGGTGGAAGAAGAGACCAAGACAATGCACACAGCATAAAACGATGTTCTGAAGCAGTGCTGCCAGTAAGGGCTTCAGTTTAGAGCAAGGAAAGACTTAAGGTCAAGTGTACCCTAATGATTCTTCATGGAAAAGATAATATTTTGTCTTGAGGAATGGCGGACCTGGGATAAGTACAAAACTGTGGGAGAATAGCTTGAGGCAGCGGGAAATGCGTGAGCAAGGCCATGATAGGAGAGGAGCATCCCAGAGCGGGTGAAGAGGCCTGAGGCTGTAACGAGGATGGAGCAGGTATTCAGTATGCAGAGGGACTAGAACATATGAACAAATAGTTTGGTCGCAGAGTCCAATTATAAGCTAATGATATTTTTTAATATGAAAATACAATTTGAAAAGAAAAAACTTTGAAGTCAAGGGCTGAAAACAAGAAGACATCACAACAAAGCATGAGATCCAAAGGTCATAAGTTTTAGATGCAAGACACATTCTAGAACCAGAATCAAAAAGTATTTCCCCTGACTGAGGAAGGAGAAGTGACTCTGGAAGTCACTAACTTTTTTAGTCTAATGACAAAAGAGTAAGGAGATCAAGAATGCTTAGAATAGCCCTGGCTGGTGTGGCTCAGTTGGTTGGGCATCCTGTGCACTGAAAGGTTGCCAGTTCAATTCCTGGTCAGGGCACATGGCTGGAATGCAGGCTCAACCTGGGGAGGGGGTGAGTAGGAGGCAGCCATTGGATGTTTCTCTCTCATATTGATGTTTCTTTCTCTCTCTCCCTCTTCTTTTCTCTCTCTAAAAAAATCAACAAACTATTTTTTTAAGAGACTGCTTGGAACAAAATTTAGTTTGGTTTTAAACAAACAACTGGTAGTAATATCTAGCAGGTATATGGGAATTAGGCTGGCCTTAAACAAAAATCATAATACACTCTTAGAATAACAGATTTTCTATATTGACAATCTACTATCTTATATAGCTATGCAACATACTTACCTATTCCTATATCAAATCTTATTAACATTTTTTAAAAGGCATTGCAGTTTGAATAATCATGCACTCTACCTATGGTCAGTCTTCAGATAAGGAGTGAAACTAGGATTCGGTCTGACTTCAAGGTCAGTCTCTTCAATGAGGCTAAGACTGATAAATATAAAACCCAGATAAATATGTGTCCAGAAATGCAACAGTGTGCTGAATGTGATGATTCAAGAATTAAATGGTAGGTTTAGAAAATTAGTGGTATAAAATCAAGGAAGTAGGCTTAATCTACGATTTAAAAGGAAAGAATACTGGGCAACAATTAAGGAGAAGGAAGTTGTTTGGTACATTTAGGATCAGCTGGATGAAAGCTAGCAGATGGTGAAAAGAGTATTGATTGTGAACAGAAGAGATTTCAGAGCCAAACTTTGCTAAAACAATAAAGCTATCTGGTCAAAAACTGGGAAAACCCTGCTCAGACCTTGATATGTTCTGAAAGGTGATAAATTTCATGGGCTTAGAGACTATAAGACTTGGGTGATGATCATGAGGACATAAGCAAGATTTCAATAACTGATTTTATATTTTTTTCAAGCTTAATTTTGATAAATCACCTTTTAAATAATATTTTTTAGAAATATTGGAATTTCCATCTGTCTGACAAGGAAGCCCATACTTTTTTTTTCTTAAAAGGCTTCTTCCCAGTTTACAAAAAAAAAACCCAAACAGACTGTTTTATATATATATATATATATATATATATATATATATATATATATATATAACCTATGGACACAGACAATGGGGTGAGGAGGGTCTGGTTTCGGGGGTGGAGACTGGATGGAAGAGGTTAATGGAGGAAAAAGGGGAACTTAGGTAATACTTTCAACAATAAAGATTTAAATTTATTTTTTTAAGTGCCTTTTCATAGAGAGATGCAGCAAATAAAGAAAAAAACTCCTGCAGGTGTAAAGAGCTAGTTTTATTAAAATTAATTTTATTGTTGACACTATTACCGATGGCCCCACCCCCTCCCTTTGCCTACCTCCACTCAGCCCCTGCCCCCCCGCCCCTTCCTTCTGGCCATCACCTCACTGTTGTCTGTGTCCATGGGCTATGCATATATGTTCTTTGGCTAATCTCTTCACATTCTTTCATCCAGTCTCCTCCACCCCCCTCCTCTCTGACAGCTGTCAGTCTGTTCCATGTATCCATGCCTCTTGTTCACAGCCTGGATGAACCTGGAGAGTATTATGCTAAGTGAAATAAGCCAGTCAGAGAAAGACAATTACCAAATGATCTCACTTATATGTGGAATCTAATGAACAATAAAAGCTAGCTTTTCATATTGACAGGCCCACTTCTGCCAGGAAAGGTTTTAAAATCACAAGTCCCCAGAAGCTTACCAACTGCAGCACCCTGTTTAACTGGGGCTCCCTCTGAGGAGGGCCTTCCTGCACGGGTAACTTAGGGAAGTCTATGCACAGCCCTAAGATGTGGCCAGCAACACCTGTTGGGTTTATACATAGGTGAGGTAAAGAGGAAATGAACAAGACTGGAGGGCGATGGAACTGCCCTGATTTAACAATTTTGCTTTTCATTTGACAGGAAAAACAAACACAAGAAGATATTTTCCCTAAATCGGGATTTGTTAAATAATAGGACAGGTGGCCCAAGACGCAGGCAGCAGTGTGTCCATATCAACACTGTGTTGATAAACCAGAGGCTGCTGTCCATTGGTCAGAGGCACTTCAGAAAAAAGTCTTGAACTGGCTGGACTTCTGGGTCCTTTCATCTCTGAGATTCAGTAATTGAAATTTAAACATTATATATTTTTAATTTTTTATTGTTGACAGTATTGTAGATGTCCCCCATCCCCCCCCCCATATCTTCATGAACTTTCATTTAGGGCAAGGAGGTGATGTGGGTAAGAAAAACAACATTTGAATGTAAATATATTCCAACACATGATACCCATCAATGCAATGCCAAAATGTTCATTATATATAGTTAGCATTCTTGTTGTCTAAAATAGTAGGTTTGAATTCGGGGGAAATAGCATACTTTATTTTTAACATGGAACTTAAATGTTAAATTTCCTGGGGTTGATATGAAATACTTCTCATTGCAATAAAATGACACTGGAAGTTCAATCTAAAAATAAAGTGAGTGAGTATAAAATGCATTCATCAGTTATTTTTTCCCTCTTTCATCTTTTAATTGCCTGCTTTTCCATAAGTATGCTAAAAAGGAACAGAATGGATTAGTTGAGCTCAATTTATTTCTCTGGACAAGATCTGAGCAATTAAAGAAATCAATCCTATTTATAGCATTTTCTGATTCCAACATTTCCCAGGTTCGAATGTCTTTCTGTTTTTATTCATAATATAAAAGTCCCACATATCACTTTACTAATTAAAAAAAGCTTTTAAAATTTCATAGAAAAAGAGATAAGACTTGTGGTACCAGAGATGGAGAAAGGGGGGGGGGTGGTCAAAAGGTACAAACTTCCAGCTGTAAGATAAATACGTACTCGGGATATAATGTCTAATGTACGACATGATGATTATAGCTCACACTGCTGTATGATATATAAGAAAGTAAGAGAGTAAATACTAAGAATTCTCCTCAAAAGGAGAACAATTTTTTCCTTCTTTCTTATTATCTATATGAGAAGATGGATGTTAGCTGAAGCTATTGTGGTAAATCATTTCACAATATATGTAATTCAAACATTTATGGTGTATGCCTTAAACTATGTAAATTATTTCTCATTAAAACTAGAAAAAAGAGAAACCATTTAAAAAATTCATTATCTGTGACTATATCTCTCATTGTCACAACACTGAACAAAGAAGGGCTCTTAAAAGGCAGCTTTAAAGTTGAAGAAATTAACAATATGTCCCCTTATTAACTGTAATCTGCTGAAACATGTTGGTTGGCATTGTGCTATGATAAAGATAAACTAAATCAAAGCAGATCGGTTCTGAACTAATTTCAGCGTCAGCACATCAAGTAAAATGGCGACTTGTTCCATATGTTGTTTGTTCTGAAATGTGAAGGATATTTTATATTAAACATCTGCCTGCATATTGCTTTCATAACCACATTCATCTGAGAAAAAAAATCACAAACTTCATTGACAGCATTTTATGACCTTTAACTATACAATAGAATAACATTGCCTTTAGATTGACAATAAACCAGGCGCTCAGGTTTGATATAGTTTTCAAAAGGGCGTATGTTGCCAGGATCCATGATATAGTTCATATCAGTGCAAAGAAGTGGGTGACTGCAACCAGTGGGATCAATAAGAGGCTTGAGAATTTTTAAAATATAATTACATTGTTAAAAACTATTCAAATTACCTCTTTAGACATCATTTTCAACCTCTTTTTTATGTCTAAAATCTTCTATGAACTGGCTACAGTATATGCTTTAAACAACTCCCAAATAACATTTTAAAATCCTTCTCTTATTGAAAATGAACTGCTTATGTTTCCTTGAGTGCACCTGGCACTGTCTAATTTTTGCTTTTGTTTATCACACTGCTTCTCTTTTAGCTGTTATACCTTGTCCTATGTCTTCTCTATAAAAGGAGGACATTCCAAACCTGGACATGAGTCATAGCCGTCATTGTTTATAAATTCTCACCGTTAAATACTCACAGACTATCATAATCTACAATGATGATTCTGTGCTGTGCTCATACAACTTGTCTCATGTCTTCACTTCCTGTGAAAGCTAATACTATGGACTTCTTAAACTAATTTTATGATAGTATATATTATATATATATATATATAATAGTAAATGATATTTACGGCTATACTATCGTATACCTATACATGTTATCCTTAAATAGACTGGTACTCTTTCAAAACTAGAACTATCTAGTATTTTTTATATATTTCTTATAGTTTCTAGTTTTTTTAAGATTGGTGTACTTAACATCATTATCTTAGAATGCATTTTTTTCATATTTGGAAAATCAAAGTAATTTTTAACCCTAAAAAAATGTATCATGATCCTCAAACCAGATTTCACTTATATCTAACATGTTACCCAAAAAAATAAATAAATAACAAGTTAGGGGAAGAGCTGTATCTGTGTCTAACAATCGGTTCTAAAAAAGTAGAAAGTTTGTCATCCATAAAAGTATGTAGATTTGGATAAATTTAGCAGAACAGTTGAAAATAAGATATGTCCATTAATTCTTTTGTTGCAAAACAAAAGAATTTCCCCAACAATACAAGAGCTCTTTATTCAATGGTTCTCAATATTGGCTGCATGTGAAAATCACCTACAGAACTTTTTAAAACACAGAGATGCTCAGGCCTCTACTAGAACAATTAAATTATAATCTGCAGAGATGGATCTAAAGCATCTACATTTTCCTTTCTTCCTCCCTCCCTCCCTCCCTTCTTTCTTTCCCTCCATCCTTTCTTCCTTCCTTTATTTCTTTTCCTCACCAAGGATATTTTTCCCATTGATTTTTAGAGATAGTGGAAGGGAGAGAAAGAAAGAAAGAAAGAAGAAAAGAAGAAAGAAAGAAGAAAAGAAGAAAGAAAGAAAGAAAGAAAGAAAGAAAGAAAGAAAGAAAGAAAGAAAGAAAGAAAGAAAGAAAGAAAGAAAGAAAGAAAGAAAGGAGAGAGAGATGTAAGAAAGATGAAAGACACATTGATAGATTGGTTGCCTTCCATACATGCCCTGACCCCTGACTGGGACTGAAGATCATACCTATAACCCAGGTACATGCCCTTAACCAGGAATCAAAACCATGACCCTCCAGTCCTCTGGGTGATGCTCTAACCACCTCACAACACCAGCCAGGACTACACTTTCTTTTTAAATTCCTATAAGTGATTTTAATATGTTATAAGGGTTAAATGCTATTAATTTAAAGGGAGGTGTGGTAAAGAAAAGTAGCTGGGCCAGGCTGGTGTTGCTAAGTGGTTAAGCATACACCCATGAACCAGGAAGTCATGCTTTGATTCCCAGTCAGGGCACCTGCCCGGTTGTGGGCTCAGTTCCAGTGTGTGTGTGTGTGTTGGGGGGGCGGGGGAGAATACAGGAGGCAGCTGATCCATCAATGATTCTTTCTCATAATTGATGTTTCTGTCTCTTATCCCTCTCCCTTTCTCTCTGAAATCAACAAAAAAATTTAAAAAAAGAAAAGTAGCTGGGAGGGTGGCAAAGAATAATTACCCTGTTCCCTAAAGATGGTCCAGAGAATATGATACCCCTTCTAATCCCATTCTAGAACACAGACTAGACTTTGCCTGTCTCTGATGTACATGCAACTATCTATTGGCCCAACCCCATGGAAATCCAGTTGCTCCTTCAGTCCAGTGATACAACTCAAAAATATGAATTATTTCCAGGTTATGAGGTAAATAATGGCCACCCAAATAAACTCAGTTCACTAAATTAAAATGAATGCTACAGTCTACTGCTACTGCCTCTGTACTTTGATTATTGTTTTCTTGGGTTTGCCTTATGCTTAAACTCTATTTTGCTATCAGAAAATGCCCGTGGTTTCTGACCCCAGTGGTTTCCAATGATATAGCATACAGTTGAAAGAAGTGGCTATTGTTTAGGCTGATCTCTGTAGATACAGATATACAATGTGAGGGGAGATGTTATCTGAAACTACGTTGGAGGGACTACTCTCTGCTTAAGAAAGCAGAGAATGTAAATGTGGCAAAAAAATCAACAAAAAACAAAAACAAAACAAAACAAACAAAAAAGAAACCAGTAGAATGCTTTTGTCTGATATAACTTTTTAGATCAAGAATGAGGAAAAATAAATTAGCTGACAGTGTGGTAGGAGGAAAGCGGAGTGTGGGAAGAGGAGGTAGGAAAGAGTCATATTAAAATGGGAAGGAAACTCACTAGAAAAATTTGACTGAAGTATATAACGATCAGCTGAGAGAAGGATAATAAAGGAAAACAAAGTTAGATGTTGCAATAGCATAAAGATGGTTAGAAATAGTCCCTGATGAGGATGGAAAATAAGACCCCTAGAATCTAAAATAAGACCCACTGACTTTTCATAGGCCAGTAATCTACAGCTGTAGTTTTCAGCTGGGTTGATTTCCCCCTCCTCCTACATTTGGAAATGTCTGGAGACATTTTTGTTGTCACTTCAGAGAACCCTAATGGCATCTATAGGATAAAGACCAGGGATGGTGCTAAATATCCTACAATGAACACAATGCCCTCTGATCCCAAACAAAAATTTGAAGAACACTGTCAACAGTGTCAAATTGAGAAACACCTGTCTAAAGGAAGATGACTTTAAAATTTGGCATTTTCTGATACCACAGGCCAAGATTTAGAGAAATTTATCATCTTTAGTAGATTTTGGTTTCTTTGCAAATCCTTAAGTCAAGAAGGTTTCTTCATTCCTAGCTAAACATTATATATATATATGATTTTTGAGAGAGAGATAGGGGGAGGGATAGAGAAATAGAAATGTCAATGACAGGGAAACATTGAGCAACTGCCACCTGCATGCCCCCTAGTGGGGATTGAGCTCACAACCCAGGCATATGCCCTGACCCAGAATTGAGCCAAGGACCTCTTGGCTCATGAGTCAACATTCAACCACTGAGACACACTGGCTGGACCCTAGCTAAAATTTTTCTATAGAAATTTAGGTTAAGTTTGTTTTTTCTCTCCTCAGGGAATTTGGAACAGAAATATTCCCTAACATTTTTTGAAACAATGTCAATGAGTATAACTTGCTTAATCACCCTTCCCATATTCATACATTTTCCAAAGCATAGTTTACTTTTTGATAAAAGAGGTTGTGTTAGGGACACAAAAGCTTTCCCATAACAATGACTATTATGGTAGTTTGGCAGTGTTTCAAAGGCATCCAGGAGGACTGGATAGGTCTGTAGAGAAGGAGGTAGTTTTATAAAGCCAGGGGCAAGAAAAAAGGATGTGTAAATAATGTTACAAATGCTTTTCTTAGAAGTCTAAATGCAATTCCTATAATATAATGTTAGTATTATGGCAAACATTTCTTAAAGCAAGTGTATTTTCTATTGTAGTTGCCAAAGAACCTATAATTCGTGTTGGTTTTGAATAAGAGGCTATGGCTATGAATCAACCCAAGAGCTAAACACAAAAGGAATGAAATCACACAGCCCTCCTTTGCTGAGAGAATAGTAAAGGGACATTCTCTAGGAAAAACATATAATATTCTAAGTCTGAGCTTTCTGTATAGGTAGGTCAAACTAATCAACATAGAACAAGCATTTAAATGGGACAACTGTTCCATAAATAAGTTTGAGGTTTTAAAAAAATAAAAATGCATACACATTTGAATCAAATAATTATATCCTAAAGCTATCTTATTAATCATAGTCAAATTCTACTCCATGAATTATTGGTTTTAAAGAATTTAAAATCATAATAGGAATGGATGAGGCTTCTGGTCAAGATGGTAGAGTAGGAAAGCACTGTATGCACCAACTCCCATGAACACTTCAAAATTACAACTACAATACAGACCAATCAACTGGAAAAACCACCTGAAAACTAACTGAATAATCTATATATATATAAAAGCCTAATATGCAAAGTGTCCCCTCAGGAGTTCGACCGACTGGGAGTTCAATTGCTCACTATGACATGTGCTGACCACCAGGGGGTGGCATGAAACAAAGGAAGACAGTGACCAGAAGCCGGCAACCAGGGAAGGGAGGCCCCGGCCAGCAGCCAGAAACCACTAGGGACTCTATCCATGCATGAATTTCATGCACTGGGCCTCTAGTACTCCTATAGCTAAGGATATAAAGAAGCCACCTCAGACTGATAGGAGGGGCAGAGACATGAAACAGTCTAGTCCAGTACCCATGTGTGGTGGTTAAGAATTGAAAGGGATATCTCAATTGAAGAAGTCCCTCCAGAGGAGGCCTCAGGTCACAGTGAGGCCTCTCCCACATGCCACTGGCCCTACCACAGGCAGCTGCCAACCACAGATCACTTTGTAGCTCCTATCAGGTGGACCCTGGCCAGGCATAGGCAGCAGCTGACCTTGGCCTGCACCAGAGCCCCTCCCAAGAGGCCTCAGAACGAACATATCCAGTGGTCCTTCTCAGACAACAACAGAAAACCACTCTGTTTGCTTCATAAATAGCACACCTAAAGGGTGGTCTCAGCAGGAACCAGAGCCCCACTGTAGTTGTAGCAAGTCCTCACAGCAATTCAACCTGACAGTCAACCCCACCAACTGACAAAGAAACAGTAATCAAG
>NW_005876582.1:0-9765 GCF_000147115.1 Myotis lucifugus | reverse complement strand
CCATCATCATGATCATCTTTCATATCTTTAATAACTCAGACATGACTTTAAAATGCTGATCATATTATATATTTCATCATATTATATGATAGAAACAGTATGTACCAAGCAATCCCACTTCTGTGGACATTTAGGCAATCTCAAATTTTTATAATATAAGTAAATGTTGGGTGAACATATATGACCATATGTCTTTGTGACTTTCTCTGGTTTTTAGGAAAATTTAAAAAAAAATTGAATTACTGTGAACATTTTTAAAGCTTTTGGTACATATTGCAAAACGCTTATTTCCAGTAAGTCTGTACAAAACTGTACTCACACCACTAGTTTATAAAACCATTTAGTTAAAAGTAAGTTACTTATGTTTTTCCCTCTCTAACAAATACCATATGGGCAAGTCTTCTCTGATATTTTCATAGGTCCTAATCAGCTTTCTTAAAACTGTGAGATTGACCAGTGAGGTTCTTCATTTCATTCTGAAACTACATCAACCTGGGAGGAGGAAAGAGCCATGATTTGGGACGGGAGAGCCAGGTTCTAGTCTTAGTTCTTTTAAAAACTCAGTGATGAGTCTAGCACCTTAACTTCCTTGGGCTTTGGTTTTCTTTGCCCAAATGACAAGACTAAACTAAGTATCTCTCTAGTCCCTTTCAACTAAGTAGAAAAACAATAACAACAAAATGCTTATCAGTGGAACCAGAATTTTGCAAACAGATAAATGGTCTCAGTAAGTGATGTTGTAGAATCTGACCTATGAACGTAGCCTAATGGTGTTCTCAAGTACATTTTTCTCTTTTTGACAAGCTAGTATCCTTCTTCTATAAGCAGATTCTGAAGCCTAGACGGAGCTGAACTTGGACGTAGTGGGATGATCAGCCACCGAGGTGATGTGATATGCTTAAAGCCACAAATCTCCACTCCACCTCATTTATTCCACCATTACAGCTTTGCTCCTTTCATCTTTAATAAAAATACTCCTAGGAGAAAATTCATAACCATGGCCTTCAAGAGGCTTAGCCTCTATTGGGACTAGAAAACCTGAGTCCATTTAAACTCACCTGTAATGGTAACCAGTGATAAAAAAAATAACACCAAACTCCCTCAGAACTTATTACAAGACGATGTCTATAAACATCCAGGAGGATTTGATAGTACACCAAAAATCACTTGATTTCATTTCTTCCCTTTTTCTACATCATCACTCACCGGCAACCAAAAGTCATTTCCAGCCATTTTTATTCTTGCCAGATTTTCAAAGCTTTTAGCTCATCCATATTCAAATCATAAGAGGCAATATATCTGTTGAACAAACTATTTCAGTTATGTTTGGTTAACAGATTTTTTAATAAGTAATTTTTCTAGAAAAGAAAGGAAAGCATTAACAATACACACAAAAAACCACACAAATAATTCAATGAATTATCAGGTAATCTTACAGATAATAGGGTACCATAGCTATCTTTGGTTCCTAAGAACCTCTGCTTTGCCCATCATTTACTCATGGTAAGCAAGGAGATATGCAATCGCCAAGTGTCTTGTGACTCCAGTGAGAGAACATAGAATTACAGCAAGAGTTTGAGGTGAAGAGCAGTCAAGCATCATCATGCCGAGCCTCACCAGACTGGACCGCAGAGAGAACTAGACCCAGGGTTGTTACTAAATCTCAAACATGCATTGCTCAACTCTTAAATCTTGGTAACCATTGAACTGCCAAATAGTAGTACAAAGCTAAAATCAACTTTTATAGGCATTTCTTTATCTCTCTTTTTAAGATTTTTTTATTGACTTCAGAGAGGAAGGGAGAGGGAGAGAGAGATAAAAACATCAGTGATGAGAGAGAATCATTGATGGGCTGCTTCCTGTACGCCCCACACTGGGGATCAAGTCCACAACCCAGGCACATGCCCTGACCAGGAATTGAACCGTGCCCTCCTAGTTCATAGGTCGATGCTCAACCACTGAGCCATGCCAGCCTGGCAAAAATCATTTTTTTTACCTTCTTGGAGGAGGTAATATTCAATGTTTTTACCAAGATAGACTCAGTGAAGGTTCTAACAGTGGTTTTCAACATTAACTGCCCATTAGAATCACCTGGAAAACTTTTATATCTCTCAAACCTGTGCTGCACTCCTAACCAGTTAAATCAACATTTCTAACAGTAGGACCCAGGCATCAGTATTTTTAGAGCTTACCAGTTGATTCTAAGATAGTATGTAGCCACGGCTACGTAAGATTTACCTCAAGTAATTATGCTATGCATTTGAGCTTATTGTGTTTCTTTGATTAATATGGAGCCAGAATTTATGGGAATAATTAATGACGTGACTCCCCGAACCCAAACTACTTTTGGCTCTTACCTTCGTTGTTGGGTATCATCAGCTGTGGTGTTTGTCACATCCCAACCTAAATCCTCAATCCCCTGCTTAGGACTCCTGAGGTTATCCCTGCCTCACACACCTTATAATAACATCTGTTGTTTTTTTCTCAGCCTACTCCCAAACCACCTAGCTCAGAATTCCTGAGCGGGCCAGAACCACCTCTGCCCCTGAGATGCTTAAGTCAATTAAGGCAGATGGATGTGAAATCTTATGGGCTCTTTATATCTATGAAGCCTTTGGAAAAGCCTAGAACATGACAGCTTCTAGGAATGATTGGGGGAGGGGGGAGAATAAGGAAGAATCTCTAGACTCTCCTTAATTTTCACCCTCTATTCCTTGATCTGGACATTTACATTTTCTCTACATCTTATACATCTTAAATAAGGTGTCATAAGAATACAGCTTCAAAGCTCTAGAATGATTCCCTTGGCAAAAGACAAGCACCCACTCAACCTCTCCATTTAGTCACCTATGCTCTCTTCTTGGGTGTACATAGGTGTCACGGTACCAAAAAAAAAATGGTTTAGTTGAATTATCCTGTTAGAATTTTTCTCATGACATGTTATAAATACTCACTGTGATTGATTTCTGTAAAATTGGCCTTCCAAACTCAGGGCCGGAATTTTTAAATGTTCTGGGTTATTTTTTAACTTAGAATGACTACATTTACACCTACACATTTAGGAAGTAGATAAATGTTGTCTGTGTGCAGTAATTGTGATGAGCATATTAAATATAATGATTTTCAAGCAAAATTTTCATGTGCAATTTCAGAAAGCCTCTAAAATGTGACCATATACAATCACGCCTTTCTTAATGAGTTATGGCAAAGCAGGTCATTTTAAAATTGGGTTTAGTCCTGTCTCTTTATCTCAGACAATAAAAATCTTCTTAGCAAAAACCTGTTTTGCTTAACAAATAACTTCAGTTTCCTCGGAGAGTCGCTGAACCCAGATTTGTAATTCAAAGACAGCAGTTCCCTAATTGTCTAGCCTTTCCTTTTCCTAGCTTGGTTTGCAGGTGGGGTTGCTACAATCACGTCTCCTCACTTCATCCTTCAGTTCTATACATTGTACATACTCTAATTCATCTGACAACAAAAGGCGAGTTATTCCAGTTTCTGACAATTTACCTATTATGTCTCTGTGTTAAATTTCATTATCTCTGGGACTGCATTGTGCTTCTATGATTATGGCTTAATAAAGTTACAGCTCAGTTCAGATCTCAACAATATGGAAATAGGTTTACAGGGTTTGTTTATAAGTAAGGAGGCAATATGCTCTTCAAAGAAAAAAAATATGCTAATTACCAAGAAAGAAATGAGATAAGAAAACATAGAATTGCTGCAGACCTACTAAGTAAACAAGCGAAATACTTTCTGTGCAATGGGAATAAATACGGTGAATCTGCCCTCTTGTGTTTTCTTGTTTTATTGAATTTATACGGAAAAGGTTAAAGAGCAAGAAAAGCCACTTTCTAGTGGTTATGTAGTATTGACATATTTTATATTTTAAGGCCAAAATGCTTCACATCCTTGTTTTGATCCTGGTAAAGTTAAATAAAAATAAGATATTGAATCTAAAAGTCTGTGTAAAAACCAGCCTGAACTGAGTAATTACAAATCAAAGTATATTTTTCTCCCCTACTTTGTGCTACTTGAACTTGCTGTTCTTTGAGGTTTTGGTTCACACTAGAACTGGTTGCTGAGGGAAAATGTTAAGTTCAGCCAACAACTGGTCTGCAAAAATTCAGCTCTTTTTTTAAAAATATATTTTATTGATTTTTTACAGAGAGGAAGGGAGAGGGATAGAGAGCCAGAAACATCGATGAGAGAGAAACATCGATCAGCTGCCTCCTGCACATCTCCTACTGGGGTTGTGCCCGCAACCCAGGTACATGCCCTTGACCGGAATCGAACCTGGGACCCTTCAGTCTGCAGGCCGACGCTCTATCCACTGAGCCAAACCGGTCAGGGCCAACACTTCAGCTCTTTAGATGTTTCATTTTGTTTGTTTTTTTCCTTTCTTTCCCTTGTTTGGGATGATAGGTAAGGCTTTATTTAAGGGGAGGAGGGGGAAAGAAAGAAGCTACACAGCTTTATTACTCAACAGCACAGTGGCAGAAAATTCTGCACAGTGAGCTATGCCTTCAAGCAGTTCTCCTCCATGCTATAAGCACTAACATGTCTCTCTCTTCAAATACAGGTGTCCACACAAAACTTCCTCCAGAAGAAAACTCAGGCACTGTGTCTAATAACCAACTACAACTTGGTATCCCCACAAGTTAGGATCTTCACTGGCATTTTATAAGAAGGGCCAGCCCTCAGCAATTTTGTAAAGTAGGCACCTAAGCACGTTGCTTTTGTCCTATTTGCTGACAGAACTAAAATAAGAAAAATACAGGCAAGCTGTCAGCAAGTGGCCCCTTAATGAAGCAAAAACTTCTGGGGCTAAATCTACTTCCAATCGGTTTAGCCTAATGTCATAAGAATTCCAAAGGGACAAACACCTAATATTGAGCCATGGGGTTCCCAGGAGGCACAAAGCTCTCCATCTCCTAAGCTCTCAGTATTCTATCCACCATGGATTCAGAAAGATGTACAACCTTGGAACCATACAGACCCGAGTTCAAGTCCCCTAAGCTGAGTAGCACAGATAAGTCTCAGCCTCAGTTTCCTCACCTTCAAAATAAAGATGGTAATTTTGCAGCAGCAACATGAGTATTTGTGGGATATTTTCTCACCACTTATTTGCCTCTGCCCAGAAAGAGGATATAACACCCACCACGCTTTCTATCTCCAACTAGAGGGTGAGTGTTGGCTGGAACAAATATTATCTTCCTGTTTGCAGATTCAACAATAGCATCTGGGGTCTCCTGCATGGAAATTGTCAGTAGGCTCAGTGATAAAGTAAGAAATAAAACACAAAAGTGGGTAACTGGCAGAGCAAGACTTGGTTTTATATGGGAATAGAGTGCAGCCTTAAGCGCTGTCATGAGGTTATTCCTCAACGCCATCCTAAATTGGGGCAGAGAACCCGTAGTTCTGGGCTACTTTGTCTTTACTCTGCCCAGACTACTGAGACCACCAAACCATCCGTTTGCTGATTAGATAATAAAACAAAACAAACGTGACCTTAAGCAAGTCCAAGTCATCATTCCTGATAATGCTCAACTCTGGCTGGATTTTGTGGTTGGGAGTCACTCTCCATGAAATTCTCTGTTCCAGTAGCCAATGAAATGGCTTTATAATTGTCCCTTTTACACATGAAAAATGTAGCAGAAATCTAGAGTGAGATTTGATGTTCACTACTTCTTAAAGGATAAGAACCATGTATTTTCTATGTATACCACAGTGCCTGGACATCGTAGGTGTTCAATAAATAGTTTTTAAAGAATGAACTAATGATTGAATGAACAAACTGTCATGGCTTTTTCTCTTCTAATCTTGGGTATGGTGAGTACCAGTAGCATTAAAACTAGAATTTAAGGAGAGAACACTGGATGTCCCTGGTTCCACATTTCTTTTCTTTTTTTTTTTTCAATTTGGATACCTAATGCCTCAAAAATGATGTGGAGTTTTCTGAAAGTAAAATGTATACCTATCCCATGGCCCAGCAATTTCACTCCTAGGTATTTACCCAAGATAAATGAAAACATGTATCCACAAAAACACTTGTACTCAAATATTCATAGCAGTTTTATGCAAAATGTTTATTTAAAACTAGAGGCTTAGTGTATGAAAATTTGTGTACTGGTGGGGGCGTCCGTCAGTCCAGAAGCCCTCAGGGGATGTCCTACTGACGACTCCTCTGTGGGAGGCAACCGGGCTGATCAGGGGAAGGTGCTGCCCCCATCATGCGGCAGCTGCAAGGCCTGAGTCTGCAAGACATCCACCCTAATTAGCATATTACCCTTTCATTAGTAAAGATAGTTAAAAACTGGAAATAAGCCAAATGTTCATCAACAGGTAAATGGATATACATATTGTGGTATATTTATACAAAGGAGTATTACTCAGCAATCAAAAGGAGCATACCTCTGTTATATGCAATACAATTCACTTTATATAAATGAAATAATATAGTGTGTACTCTGGCTTCTTTTGCTCTACATAATGATTTTGACGTATGTCAAGGGATCACTAGAGTTGGTTTGGAACAGTCAGAACAGCTAACTGTGTACATCTCTTCCCAAATCTACACTCAGTATTGTCATATTAGTAGTTTAAAATTGCCCATGGTGGGAGAATCTATGTAAATTGACAAACGCTCTGCAAACCTGGGTTGGTTTTTGGGGGTGGTTTTTGATGGTATTTTTTTTTGAGAGCCAGAAAAAACTAACTTTTTATTTCAATCTTTTTAAGTAAAAAAGAAAAATTATTCAGAAGTCCTGAAATCTTCCCACCAGCTCATCCTCTGATGTTTGCACATTCAAACCATCTCTGAAAATACAGCACCTCACTTGGGATCCAGTGAGTACTCTTAGGTGCCCTTTTGCATAGTGGACTTACAGTGAATACAAACTCAGCTCAGCCAAGCTGCCCATTGGGATGAGTGCCTGGTCTACAACACCACGCTCCCAAAGACACCTAAAAACCTAGGGACACAGATGCTTCAGAAACTGGTTCCTAGTTGTATGAGCCAGTCCCCTCTAGAAGCAGCTCTTGTGTTATGCCATTGGGACTAGCATCTTGGTGATAAAGGAAATCATCTTCCCCACGGCTTGGCCTTGTCGGCTTTCACTTTGATCTCTTCTTACCTTGGTGCTCAAATCCATGATCCATAGCTTCAACCTGACACAAACTCTGTTCCCAGACTTGGTGCTCACCCTGCCGTCAGTCCTTTGTTTCTGGAGTTTGGATCTCTATAGACAGCTGTGACTTGGCTCACACCAGGCATCCACCTGTGGAGAGAGCTTTCTTTTCCTCTTGAATAATTCATTCAATAAATCATATAATGAGCCACAGTACAACTTTCTACACTATTGCTCTAAATAATAACAAAAACTTCCGTTTGTATGATCCCTAAGGCATTGTTTTTAATGATCAATAGTAAAATGTCACTTCACAGCTTACAGAATGCTTTAATATTTATCTCTTTTAGCCCTCACAGCAACCCAGAGAAATAAGTATTATTATTATTCTCACTTAACAAATGAGGAAACTGAGGCTGGAAAAAACCACAACCTCTCAGAATCATTTAACCAGTAGGAGGTAGATCTGTGAGCAAGGCACCCAACGTAGTTTCCTTCTACTTATCATGAATCTGATCTTGAAGAATGTATGGTAGCTTCGACCTTGTGACTTTAAAGTATCCCCTAGGCTTAAAGGCACCTGAATAATTAAGATCATGTGATGACAGGTAATATACCTTGCTATGTCTAAACTTTATTGAGATGGAATTGTGGGGAGGTGGTGGATACATTCCTTGTTCCTTTATTCAACATTTTTTATTATAAAAATAATGTATATGTATCATAAATTTTATAGAACTTTCTACTTCAGTTCTCTTTCTGTGCATCCTTCCAGAAAATGTATTGGCAGATATAAGCGTATAAATAAGAAGACTGAGCCACTGGCCAAGCTTATCAAAATACATGTGCTGGGCTTTCCCTTCCTGACTTCCTATGTCCTTCTGGACGTCATTTGCTCTACAGCTCTAGGAGGGAGGAAACCACATGAGGCAATCAGATGGGGCTGGACAAAGTATCAGGTAACAGCCAGGGGCACAAACTGCTGAACAATTCACAGGCCATGTGCAGGCAATAATCCATGCAAGGCCCTCACCAGAATGATAATACAGAAGCAGCCAAACAAGTCTTCAGCACATGCTTTGGGTGGTGTTCTCTGGCTGGTGACAGATGGTCTGCACTGCCTGGCTCCCACGGGAGTCCTTGCTGCCTGTGACTGACAGTACTCAGCTGTCTGACGGTGGTGACTGCTGTTCTCTATGATTCCCAAAAGTCCAGCTGTCTCACCTTGGGTCCCACCACCTTATAATAAAGTCCTTTCCACCCACCCACTTTTCTCCCATCTCTACCATCCCTGGTAACTCTCCACAGCTCATATCCATGGCCTAGCTTTATACTGAGCACCTTTCTTTTAGTGATGTGTAGGCATTCTTTGTATATTAAAGAATTAGTTCTTGCTTTGCCACATTTGCTCAAGCTATTTTTTCCCAGTATTTGTCTCTTAACTTTTTTAATAGTGTGGGCTTTTTCTATTCAGGAGTTTTAAATTTTGTTCATCAAATGTATGTCTTTTCCTCTATGACTTCTAGATTTTGTGTCATGCTTAGGAAAGCCTTTCCTGCTCCAAGATTTTTTAATTGCCCATGTTTTTGTCTGGTGGCTTTATAATTTCAATTTTTACATTCAGTATTTTATTTTCCTGCAATTTATTTTAGCTATGAAATAAGTTAGCAATACAAATTTATATTTTTCAGATGACTAGCCAGAACCCCAACATTTTTTAAGGATAATGGATATTTGCTCCTCTAATTTGAAATACCAACATATTAAATTCCTTACACGCTTGGGTCCATGTCAGGACTCTCCTTTCTATTCCACTCGTCTGTCTAGTGTCAGCGTTTTTAAATTGCTATAACCTTACAACATAATTTTGCTGTGGCTGTTCTCCATTCCTGGCCCCACCCTCATAACTACTCTTTTGTTTCACAATTTGCCTGGTTCTTTCCCTATCCCAACCACAAGATGAACTTTAGTATCATTTTGCATGATGTCTGACCTCAGGAATGCAGCAAAAAAATGAAAAATGAGAGGCTAATGCTGCTAGTGAGACTAGCGATTTTCAACCCTTTTCATCTCATGGCACACATAAACTAATTACTAAAATTCTGCAGCACGCCAAAAAATATATTTTTTGCCGATGTGACAGAAAAATAGGTATAATTTTGATTCCTTCACACTGGACAGCTATTGCTGTGTTGGCTGTTGTCTTTTTTTTTATTTGGCAATCTGGAGCAAAAAGAAGTCAGTGGCCCTGACTAAATAGTCAGGTATTGCATGTTTTAAAAATTCTTGCAGCACACCCATTTGAAAATTGCTGGTGTAGAACATAGACTTTCACCTCGGACTCTAATTAGTTTCTTTTATTTTTATAGTTTCATAATGAATTGCTTTTCCAATTGCTGGCATGCAAGGAGGTTATATTGAAATCAGCTCTTAGCTGGACTACAGGCATCAGGTTAGTCTGGGTAAATTGCTTGCGCCTTTGCAATGCTGGTGGGAAACACAGTGGGCATGAGAGGGGGTAGGCAATGAAGAATACATTTGCCATTTAAATTCCATAGAGTTAAGGGAAACCTATGTTCCTCTTCTTACCTCCAACCTAAAGAACCAAAGTTATTGCCTTGCTTCCTACAGCAAA
>NW_005876581.1:0-9767 GCF_000147115.1 Myotis lucifugus | reverse complement strand
GTCCCAGGTTCGATTCCAGTCAAGGGCATGTACCTTGGTTGTGGGCACATCCCCAGTAGGGGGTGTGTAGGAGGCAGCTGATCGATGTTTCTCTCTCATTGATGTTTCTAACTCTCTATCCCTCTCCCTTCCTCTCTGTAAAAAATCAATAAAATATATATAAAAAAATAAATAAAAATAAAAATAAGCCCCAGCCAGTTTGGCTCAGTGGAAAGAGCATTGGCCTGAGGACTGAAGGGTTCCAGGTTCGATTCCAGCCAAGGGCACATGCCTGGGTTGCAGGCTCAATCCCCAGTGTGGGGCGTGCTGGAGGCAGCTGTTCTCATCGTTGATGTTTCTATCTTTCTCACCTTCTCCCTTCCTCTCTGAAAAAAAAGAAAAAAAGATACACACACACACACACACACACACACACACACACACACAATAAAAATAAAAAAAAACAGGATAAAATGTATCAATCACAAAACCAATCATAAAAATCGGAAGGGAGTTCAAGAAATCAGGCTTCTGATGGCACAGGGATGAACTGGGTGGTGTGGAAGTCAGTTCCAATTTTCCAGAGGGCAGCTGAGAACCTGACATCATTGGGCTAAAGTGACTTCTCCATTGGTTCAAATCCACAGCCTCCTGACATAACTGAGTAAAATCACACCCCGTGACAAGAAAAGTGGGAACATAGTATGAGAAGAGGACAACACACAGAAAGAAGACTCCTCAAGCACAGGACGGCACGGAGGCGCCCACACACTGTGTCTCGCTGTGTTGTGTAAGACAACCTCAGAACTGGACAGACCTGCAGCGTGAGGCCTGCCTTCTCGCCAGGCAACAGGGCCCCACAGACAGGCTACAGTCTCTCTTACACACTTCCCTCATTCCTGTTACCCGGCTGCCCGTGAAGGCGTTTGAGGTTGTGGCCCTATTATAAACATTCTTTCACCACAGTTCCTTCCCTGTAGGAAACGCCTTTGAAAGTGACATGGGAATGTGTTCACACGTTCTCTTACTCTATGGGAGTGAGGGCCCACCTCACACCAGGCCTCATGAGGCCCTGAGAAGGAATGTCATTTCTGTCCTCGATAGCCCTCATGGTCAACATGGAACAAAAGAAACAGAGGTGAACACCAGGAGACCTGTGTCCCCATGGGCTGAGAGTGCAGAGAAAACAGTACACCCTGGGTTGGTACTTGTTCCATACTGAGCACGGTCTGGGGCTTTTATACTGAGTAGGTTTGTAGCCGATTCCCTCTAAACTTAACCAAAGTCTACTATATTTCTGGCCTCGCCAGCAGTGCTTGGTCCACAGCTAATGGGAAAGGACAACCCTCAGGGTTGATGCACTTACAATGCCATGAAGTTGGGCCACCTTGTTGCACAAGTCAGGACGCCACTTTTGAAGGGCCAGGTAGAAAGGATTTTTCAGGAGATCTTCATCATAAAGAGCCATATGGACTTCAGATGGGGCAAAGCGAGACTCCTGGGAAGGGAGGAAAAGGCAGTAAATGACCACCGTCGGATTCATAAAACACATGCAAGTCTGGATCTGGCAATTCCTAAAAATGATCCCTGATTCTAGTACTCTACTCTACACACCTAACACTCCAGCAGGAAATGTCAAAGATAACCCATCAATTCTAGGATGACTTTTTTCACTGGTTAAATGTATAAATTATGTTCAGGAAATTAAACTCCAAGTCATTGCAAATGTGAAAATGGCTCTTTTTAGAACATCCTACATGACTAAAATATTGACACTTTAGAGATATGCGTGTATTTTTTTTTTAAATCTTTATTGTTCAGATTATTACATTTGTTCCTCTTTTTTCCCCCCATAACTCCCCTCCTTCCAGCTCCCACCCCACCCTCCACCCTCACTCCCCACCCACTGTGTTCATCCATAGGTGCATGATTTTTGTCCAGTCACTTCCCGCATCTCCCACACCCCTTTTCCCCCCAAGAAAAGTCAGTCCATTCCCTTTCTATGTCCCTGATTCTATTATAATCACCAGTTCATTCTGTACATCAGGTTATTTATTCACTTGATTCTTAGATTCATTTGTTGATAGATGCATATTTGTTGTTCATAATTTGTATCTTTACCTTTTTCTTCTTCTTCCTCTTCTTAAAGGATACCTTTCAGCATTTCATATAATACTGGTTCGGCGGTGGTGAACTCCTTTAGCTTTTCCTTATCTGTGAAGCTCTTTATCTGACCTTCAATTCTGAATGATAGCTTTGCTGGATAAAGTAATCTTGGTTGTAGGTTCTTGGTATTCAGCACTTTGAATATTTCTTGCCACTCCCTTCTGGCCTGCAAAGTTTCTGTTGAGAAATCAGCTGACAGTCGTATGGGTATTCCCTTGTAGGTAATTGAGCCTCTTTCTCTTGCTGCTTTTAAGATTTTCTCTTTGTCTTTTGCTCTTGGCATTTTAATGATGATGTGTCTTGGTGTGGTCCTCTTTGGATTCCTTTTGTTTGGGGTTCTCTGCGCTTCTTGAACCTGTAAGTCCATTTCTTTCTCCAGGTGGGGGAAGTTTTCTGCCATTATTTCTTGAAATAGGTTTTCAATATCTTGCTGTCTCTCATCTTCTGGCACTCCAATAATTCTGATATTAGTCCGCTTAAAGCTGTCCCAGAGGCTCCTTACACTATCTTCACACTTTCGGATTCTTTTTTCATTTTGCTTTTCCAATTGGGTGTTTTTTGTCGAATCTTTGGTTTGATTCTTGAGCTCCTCTGGTCTGCTATTGGGTATAATATTCTTTATTTCAGTCCGTGTATGCTTACTTTCTAATTTCTTTATCGTAGCATCGAGGGTCTCATTAGTTTTCGTGAGGCTCTGCACAAATTTATGGCAAGCTCTCAAAATTGCGATTCTTAGCTCCATATCCTCCATTTCTGTCATGTTTTTTTGTCTCCGCATCTTTTATGCTTTCTTGGTGCACCCCCTTGTGGTCTCTGTGCGCAGTCTTGTTCTAGCCAAGCCTTAATTGTTGTAGTTAACACTAGAGGGATTTGACCACCAGGCCGACTGGCTGTAGGAATCAGCTGTGTGGAAAACGTCTGTCTTCTGGGGAGGCGCTAATCCAGCCTTTGCCTGAGGCGATCGGCAAATGGCTCTGCGCAGGGTTTGAGCGGGGCGGGCTCAACAGGGCGGGGGGAGGGAGCAGCTATGACTGCTCTCAGTCCGTCCCCAGGGGCTCTGCCTCTCTGTCCCATCAACCGCTGCAAACCTCGGAGGGGCCGTAGCCAGACAGTCCCGCTTCTCCCGTTTGAGTCTGGGTCCCTAGAGACTCGCCCGGATCTGTAGCCCAGAGTCTGAGACTCACTCCTGATTGAAAACGACAACCGCGCCCTCAGCCGCCAGCCCGCTTTGCGGCTTTGCGCGCGCACCACCTCACCACCGCACCACCGTACCTTTAAATTTTCCACACTACGCCTCCTCTGAGCGTCGGAATGCTGTTGTTTTTGCTTCTAGTTGAAGAGTCTCTCCTCAGCCAGCCTTCCTGTGGTTCTGGTTGATGTCCGTTCCGACTTTTAGTTGTATTTTTGAAGTGGTTGTTTACGGCGGCAATCTCCGGTGTTTACCTATGCCGCCATCTTCGATTCTCTCCTATGCGTGTATTTTTAATGAAATATTTTAAGCACACAGAAAAGTAAAAACACAAACTACCACCCAGAATTACCAACTCTTCTCACTTTGCCATATTTGCCTCAGACTTTAAGAAAGAGTATATCAGAACAGACTGGAACCTCCGCTGTGCCCGTCCTGATCCCATTCTCTCCTCCCCTTCCAGGGGCAACCATGATCCTGGAGTTATTGTATATCATTCTTGTTTACATTATTATTCCTTATACTTATGCATTCATAAATAAACTAGAATATTATTTTATGTGGCTCAAAATTTACATAAATGGCATCACAGTATAAGTATTCTGGAACATATCCTTTTAAATCAATATTACATTTGCAAGTTCTATCCATGCTGATCCACACAGCTCATTCATTCAGATTTCTGTATAGTATTTTTAAATAAACATGACACAATTTATTGATCTAATATCCTATATTTAAGTTGTTTTTTCATATCTATTATTACAAACAATGCTGGAATGGACACTCTGTACCAGAGTACACATCTAGGAATGTTCCAAGGAGGCGCTACAGGGCGGATCCACCTGCACCATCACCAGATGCTGGCAAAGCTGCTTTCTACTTCCCTGAAAAGTGTATAAGCACCCTCCTTCCACACATCACATCCTAGCCAACACTTCTTGGTATCATCAGATAACCTGTTTCTGCTAGTGTTTGAGTATAAAATAGTATTTCGCTGTTTTTATATTTTGATTTCGCTAACAAAGTTGAACATCATTTTCTTTTGTTCTATAAATTATCATGTGTTTTGCCCATTTTTCTAATGGGTTGTTGGCCTTGTTCTCAGGATTTATAGTTCTTTATATATCTGGATACTACTAAAAAGTGCTGCAAATATCTTCTCTTAATCTGCAACTTGTCTTTTCATTTTTTCAAATGGGTGTTTTCAGAAATCAAAGTGTTTGATTTTTTTTAAATAAAAAAATTTTTTTGTTGTTAATCTCACCCAAGGATATTTTTTCATTGATTTTTAGAGAGAGTGGAAGGGAGAGAGACAGAGAGAGAAACATCTATGTGAGAGAGACACATCAATTGGTTGCCTCTTGCACGTGCCCTGACCAGGGCTGGGGATCAAGGTACATGCCCTTGACTAGAATCGGACCTGGGACCCTTTAGTGTGTGGGCCAACGCTCTATCTACTGAGCCAAAGGCGTCAAAGTGTTTGATTTCTTTCTTTCTTTTTTTTTTTTTAATTGGCAGCGGGAAGGGCACCAGGTGTCTGACTGGTGGGGTCAGACCAAACCTGGGTTCAGCAACCTCAGCACTTGGGTTCTGGCTAGGAAAGAATTCAGAGCAAGACCCAAACTGTAAGAGAACATTTATTTGATAAATTACAGAGGTAGAAGAAGTAGTTTGTAGAAGAAATGGGTTTAGGAAACGAGTTATTGAGATAAAGGAAGGGCCCTTTGAGCTTGGGAGTGGGTAAAGTGCCTGGGGAAGGCGGAGGGGCAGGGCAGGGGGGGAGGGAAAGGTACTGGCTTCTCCCTGGAGGGAGAGCACCACCGAAGTATTTGATTTTAATGTAGTTGAACTTGTCAATCTTTGCCTTAACAGTCAGAGCTTTTTGGATTTTAGGGAATCCTATAATCTGGCATGTCTCTTTGCAAAGTGACTTAACCATTCCCCCAATCAGAAAGTGGTGTCTTGCCGTAACCGGTTTGGCTCAGTGGATAGAGCGTCAGCCTGTGGACTCAAGGGTCCCAGGTTCGATTCCGGTCATGGGCATGTACCTTGGTTGCGGGCACATCTCCAGTAGAGGGTGTGCAGGAGGCAGCTAATCGATGCTTCTCTCTCATGGATGTTTCTAACTCTCTATCCCTCTCCTTTCCTCTCTGTAAAAAATCAATAAAATATATTTAAAGAAAAACAAAACATGATACAGCCTCTAAAAAAAAAAAAAGAAAGAAAGTGGTGTCCACTTCCTCACCCCTTGAATCTGACTCAGCCCATGAATTGCTTTAACCAACCAACAGACAGAATTGATACTCTGTGATTTCTGAGTGTTGACCTCAACAGGCCTTGCAGAGTCCACTCACATTCTCTTGGTGCCCTGAGTCTACCATGCTATGAAGAAGCCCATGGGATGAAAGACCATCAAAGAAGACAGAAGCCCAGGTGGTCCAGAGAGCACAGTCATCCCACCAGCCGAAGAACCACCTGCCACCCCACGGAACAGTAGGAAGTAATAAACTGTGGCAGTTTTAAGCTACTAAGTTTTGGGTTGATCTGTTAGCAGCAAAGGCTATCACTGAAACCACATCCTTTCCAACACCCAGGCCATAAAAATAGTCCCAATAATTTCTAAGAATCTTAAAAATATTTTCATTTTTAGGTGGTCTTTATATTTATATGTTATAAATCAGACCTCTAATTTTTTTCCATATGGCAAATTGTCAGTCTGTTTGGGATGCTATGACAGAATATCGTAGACTAAGTGGCTTAAACAACAAAAATTTATTTCTCACAGCTTTGGAGGCTAGGAAGTCCAAGATCAAAGTGCCAACAGATTTGGTTCTTGATGAGGGCCCACTTCCTGGATTGTAGACCTTCTCACTGTATTCTCACATGATGGAGAGAGAGAGTACTCCTGTCTCTTTCTCTTTTTATAAGGGCATTAATTTCATCATGAAAGCCTTACTCTTATATCCTTACTTAACACTAATTAGACCCCAATGTCCCACCTCCAAATACCATCATATTAAGGATAGGGCTTCAACATATAAATGTGTGTGTGTGTGTGTGTGTGTGTGTGTGTGTGTGTGTGTGTTTGTGGACGAATGACATAATAATAAGCCAACTGGTTTTTTTAAGAAATGTTTTTATTTTATTTTTTTATTTTTAAAGAGAGAGGAAAAGACAGAGAGAAACATCGATGTGAGAGTGTAACAGTGATCGGCTGCTTCCTGCACGCTCCCTATGAGGGATCAAGCGTGCAGTCTGGGCTACCTTTCAGTGCACAGGACAATGCCTAACCAACTGAGCCACACTGGCCAGGGCCCCATCATTGTTTTTTAAATAGTCTATTCCTCTCACATGGCTGATAATACTACTTTTGCTATACTCCAAGTTCCCATACATGTTTAGTCTGTTTCTAGGCTCTACTGTTTCAATGGTCCAGACCAGTGCTGTCCAACAGATATATGTAGGAAATATAATAACATACATATAATGCATAGTTACATATGTAATTTAAAATTTTCTAGTAGCCACATAAAGGAAAAGGGGAAATTAATTTTAATAATATATTTTATTTATCCTAATATGTTCAAAATATTACATTTTCAACATGTGTTCAATATTTTAAAATTAAAGACATATTTTACATTATTTTTTTACTCCTACTATGTCTTCAAATCTGGTGTGTATTTTACATTTATAGCACTTCTCAGTTCATACTAGCCACATGTGCTTAATAGCAACATGTGGCTAGTGGCTATTATATTGGACAGAGCAGGGCCACATTATGTTATGAATACAGCTTCACAATCTGCCTTGATATCTCAAAGAGAAAGGCCTCTCTTCTTGTTCTCCAAAACTGCCTGGTTATTCCCAATTCTTTGCAATGTCACACGAATTAGAATCAGCTTGTCAATTCTATGAAAAATCCTGTTGGGATTTTTATTGGAACTACTGAATTTGCAGACAAGAGAGTCAACATCTTTATAGTAATCTTATTATCCATGAACATGGTATGGTATGTCTTTCCATGTACATCTTCTTCTATGTCGTACAATTAACTTTTCTCTGTAAAGACCATATATAGCCCAGCCGGTGTGGCTCGGTGGTTGAGCATCGACTTATGAACCAAGAGGTCAGAGTTAGATTCCCGGTCAGGGCACATGCCCAGATTACATGCTTGATCCTCAGTAGGGGGCATGCAGGAGGCAGCCGATCAATGATTCCCTCTCATCATTGATGTTTCTCTCTCTCTCCCTTCCCCTTCCTCTCTGAAATCTATAAAAATATTATAAAAATATCATATCATATATAACTTTTATTAGATGTTATTTATATATTCTGTATAAATTTGTTCCTTTTATGAATGGGATCTCCATTGCCCCTGGTTTGCGGTTTTTACTGAGCTCTCAGAGAGGAATATGAAAAATGGGCACAGAAAAGGAGTTAGAGTTCTAGCCATGTCACGTACCTCTTGAGTCTCCATCTCACTCTGTGCAATGGAGAATACAAATATCTTTCTTACAGGATTTCCATTTACATCCCTCCCTCATCACTTTTGCCATACTGCATACCAATGTACCACCACTTACTGCTAGCCCACATGGTCCCTTTGTGAGAATTAGAAAGGGGTACCAGGGCACATGGCTTAATAAACAGCTAATAGGATACCCATCAGCCCGTTTCCCAAAGTGCCCCTCTCCCGAGCAGGGCACCTTTGCAATAAATAACCTGCACGTTGTACACAACAGCTCTATTGTTAATGTTTGACATTTTCCTTTAAAAACCTACTCCCTTTAAAAATTTTATTTAATTAAAATTTATTTTAAAACAATATTTATTATACTTAAATGAAAAAAATCAGTATCAAATCCCATAAAAAGAAGATAATCTTCAAACTAACAGTTATAAGAACAATTCACACTATTTAAAAACTTGCTAGATACTATTGCCTGCCAAAGGTTCTGAGCTTGAGCCTGTGGCCTCTTCATTAAAAAGAAAAATATTAGCCCTAGCCGGTTTGGTTCAGTGGATAGAGCGTCGGCCTGTGAACTGAAGGGTCTCAGGTTCAATCCCGGTCAAGGGCGCATACCTCGGTTGCAGGCTTGATCTGGGGCATGTGTGGGGGGCAACCAACCAATTGATGTGTCTCTCTCACATTGATGTTTCTCTCTGTCTCTCCCCCTTCCTTCTACTCTCCCTAAAACTCAATGAAAAAATATCCTTGGGTGAGGATTAACAAAAAAAAAAAAAAAAGAAAGAAAGAAAACTAGCAACTATTAAGGAGCATTAAGTAAACTTATCCTTGATATAATCAGATGAATGAAATATGAGTGAAAACTAAATTTCTTACTATGTAACAATATCCCAATATGTTTCCTTGGGAAAACACCAAAACAGTATGCATAAGTATATTATGAACTCTCTCCCTTATAGTTAATGATAAAAACAGCCACCATTTGAGAACATCCTTGGTCCAGGCACGTGGTAACTTCTAAACATCCTCATCCCATTTTAATGTTCCTGACAACTATGGGTAACTAATAATAACTAATACAATAAACATAGGTATCATTAGCCCCATCGCACAGATGAAGAAACTGAGGCTGCGTTGGCTAATTTGAGATTACACACAGATGTCAAAATTTATTCTAACACCTACCCCCTTAACCACTCCACCCATCGTGTAAAATAAATATGCGTGGATTAGGGGTTACTAGTATTTCATGAAGCATGGATGCAAGGATTCCACACTTCATTTCCCCCAAAGGAAAAGTCCCCCTGACAGATAGCTTACACAAGCCCCACATGGAATCTCCTCAGTCTGGTGCGGCCAGAGCTGTTCTGGCTGCAGCTCCTGGGGGCTGCCTGCAGGAGGCCCTGCAAATCCGCTTACGGAGAAGAGCCTAGCATGAAAACAGTTGCATATAATCCCTTCCTAGATCACAGAGACAGCTCTGCAACAATTTAGGTATTTGATTTGTTGAATTAAATTATTGCAAGCCCAGATAAACCTTTCATGAGTCCTTACCAGAAGAACTGAATAATGTAATTTTGCTGGGACAGAGTCACAAGAAAACAAAATTCTTCCAGGTTCTACATGGCAGAGTGCAAAAGTAAAGATGCTTTGGACAAAAACTCACGAAAAACAAGATATGATACGGTCAGACTAAATCTGCGAAGGGATACGCCTGCTCTTCCGGCAAGATGCTGGCAGAACACCAACACCTCCGCCCCCAAGATGAAGGTGACAAGGGCTAGCTTTGACGGAGAAACTGATAACCTAGCTGGGAGGCAAAGAATGTGCACCAGAAGAGTAAAACAAACCCCGAACAGTGCTGGGAAAAGTGAGGACCAGATAGAGACAGGAACAGCAGGGAGGAGGTTGGGGGCAAGAAGTAGGGGCACGAAAAAGTTTGTGTGGGTGCAGAAAACC
>NW_005876580.1:6844-13432 GCF_000147115.1 Myotis lucifugus | reverse complement strand
CGCCTGGGGACGGCAGGTGTGAGTGAGTGTGATGACTCCCCGGAGCCAGCTCACGTGGTTGCCTCCACGAAAGCACCCACACGTGGTTGTGCCTGAACGACCCCGGGGGAAGTCACTCCGGGGGGAGCACTGGGTCCCGGGCCTGGCTGCCTGTTTGGGGAATTAGGAGCCTGGTATCGTCTTAGAGGAAACCCCAGGGGACCCCTGCCTGTTCTCGGTGGGTGTAGCAGAGCCCAGAACCCCACATTTCAGCTGAGAAACGTGCTCTGAGGATATGGGGCAGCGTGGGTTCACCCTCATGGGGCAGCGCGGTGGGCTCAACATCTGCGGGGCAGAGGGAAAGGCCCGGAGTCCGGGAGAACCGTGCACTGGCCCAGGCAGCAGGGCCAGCATGCTGCTGAAATGTTCCCTGTCATCCCGAACCTTGCATTTGAGGAACTAAACAATCAGTGAGCACAGACGGCAGACGGCAAGTCTTGCCCTGGCCACGTTGGCTCAGTGGATAGAGCATCTGCCCGTGGACAGAGTGTCCCGGGTTTGATTTCGGTCAGGGTGCGTACCTCGGTTGCAGGCTCAATCCTCAGCCCAAGTCAGGGTGCCTGTGAGAGGCAACCAATTAATGTGTCTCTCTCACATCGATGTTTCTCTCTCTGTCTCTCCCTCACCCTTCCACTCTCCAAAAATCAATAGAAAAATATCCTCGGGGGGAGGATTAACAACAACAAAAAGCAGACAAGCCTTCAGTGTTAAGTCCTCAGACCGCGCTCCGCGCGCTCCCGGTGCCTAATAGTTGGATTGGACCTTGCAGGCCTCTGCCCTGCGCTTGCAGTGCCTGCAGTTGCCTCTGGGAGGCGCCAGGGCCGCCGGGGGTCTGGGTGGGTGGCATGCAGAGTCTCCCACTGGCATTGCACGGAGCTGAAGTTCCATACGCAGCCCTGGCCGCTGGAACCCGGACCGGCAGCCATCGGCAGCGCTGACATCCCCAGAGCCCCCGGCCGTCCCTCTAAGGTGGGTTCCCCACCCGCTCCGCCCCCCAAGTTGTCGCTGTCAGCCTTTCCCACCCACTGTCCCTCCCCCTCCGATCCCGTCCACACCTGCTGCAGGAACACAGCCGACCCTGTGGTCGCCAGGGGTCTGTGGGCACAGGCGACGTCCGAGCACGCGTGGTGCCGCTGCTCTCAGCCCTGCCTGTGGTTCCCACGGCTCTCAAATAGCAGAGGCTTTAGAAGAGGAAGCTTTTCGTTCTGAGGTGGTTAGCGGTTCACACGACTTGTCGGAGCCCATGGAGGCCTCGTGCACCCGAACCCGCTTCCTCCCAGGGGGCGCCTGCCAAGCCGCACAGAATGTCACCACCAGGATGTCGACGTTGATCAGAATCATCACTTCATTCAGGTTTCCCCAGTTTGACTTGTACGTGTCGCTCACATGCACACATGTGTGTGTGTGTGTAGAGTTGTGTAAGCTTTCACATGTGTAGGTCCGTGTCAGCACACACAGTCAGGATACAGAAGAGTTGTTCCATCTCCACACGGGGCTCCTCCTGCCCCTTTACAGCCGCTTCCCACTGACCCTCTCACCTCCCCGCCCGCCTGACTCCCCGCCCGGCCAGCGCTGGCCTGGTCTCGTGTCTTCTCTATGGAACGACCCGTGTGCGACGTAGGGAACTGGCTTCAAGATTAGATCTCGGCTCGCTTCGCTGAGGCCCATCGAGCTGTGTGCAGGACTAGCTCACCCGCCTTCATTGCTCAGTGACATTCCACGCGGGCTAGCCTTCCCCGTGGACGACACCGGGTCAGGCCCAGTCCAGTCCGGGGCGGTGGGGATAAAGCCGCTCTGGACACTTGCGTGCGGGGTTTGTGTGAACGTCAGCTCCGCTTCTCAGAGGGGAGCGCCCGGCAGCGTGGTGGCTGCGCCGCGTGGGCCATTTTCACTTTCATCAGAACGTGCCGCCCGCTCCCCAGGGCGCCCGCGCCTGCTGCTCTCCCCCCGATGTCGGGCACCGCCTCCCATGCCCACACCAGCGCTCGGGGCCTCTGGCTTCGTGGCAGCCGTTCCGCTAGGTGTGCGATGCTGTCGCAGTGGTTTTGTTTCCATTTCCCCGATGAGGCGTGATGTTGAACATCTTTACACGGGCTCATTCGCCGGCTACAAATTCCCTCCACACGCCTCTGTATCCGGTGTTTGTTTCCTAATTGCTTTTGCTGTGCGGAGGTTGAGGCTCATGATATATTCTAGGTGCTCACTCTTGGTGGGCGATGTGGGTGCAGATGCGTCCTGCCGGCGTGTGTCTTGTCTTCTCACCCTCCTGCCAGGCTCGTGGGAGGGCAGAGGTTTTACATTGGGGGGGGGGGCCTCGCTTATCTGTCTCCACGTGCGGATCGTGCGCTTGGAGTCAAGTCTAAGAACGGTCGCCAAGCCCTGGGTCCCAGGGAAATTTTCCTGTGTTTTTCTCCTAACGTCTTTGTAGTTTTACATTTGACATTTAAGTCCATGACCCATTTGAATTAATTTCATATCGATGCGAGGGTTAGATCAAGGTTAATTTCCTTTTTCTCTATGCATGTCCGATTGTTAAAAACACCGCCGTTCTTCTGTCCAATTACCTCTGTGCCTTTGTCAAGGATCAATTGTTCGTATTTCCATATTCCTGGCTCCCTTTTCTCTTCCATTGATCTCCGTGTTGGTGCCTGCGCCCGGTCCATGCTGTCCTGTGGCTCTGTGGGGAGTCAGCGGAGGGGAGAGTGGCTCCTCTTTCTTTAATGTTCTTCTTCAAAAGCGACTTCGCTATTCTGGTGCCT
The DNA here is from genome assembly GCF_000147115.1 of Myotis lucifugus. NCBI lineage: Eukaryota > Metazoa > Chordata > Mammalia > Chiroptera > Vespertilionidae > Myotis > Myotis lucifugus. Next base: position 10,634 of record NW_005876580.1, on the reverse strand, counting down.
TCGCCTTCCCATGTAAACTTTAGGGTAATGCTGGCTTCATCTGAAAGCCTTGCTGGGCTTTTGATAGGCGGGCAGACGAAACCCCAACCTGCCTGGAGAGAACGGCTCTTCCCCACGCGGCGTCTCAGTCCGTGCCCACGGCTTCTCTCCGTCTGCGAGGCCTTCTTCGACGTTGCTCCTCAGCAGTGTGTACTTCCCGCCCAGGAGCCTGCACAGGGCCCGTTCATAGCGTTCCATGTTGTGTGGAGCCAGTAGGAGTGGTCGTGTGCCTTTGATTGTCATTTCCATATGTTTGTTAGTAGTGGATGAGAAGGTAATCAGTATGTGTGTGTGTGTGTGTGTGTGTGTGTGTGTGTGTGTGTGTGTGTCTTACATTCTGTGACTTGGCTCACTCATTGATTAGCTCCCAGAGGTTTTGCTTTGTAGACTCCTGGAGGTTTTCCATGGAGACGATCGTGTATCTGCAAATAGGGACAATTTCACGTCTTCCTTCTATTCCTTAGTCTACCTGGTGGTTAGAGCTTCTGGTGCAGGAGTGGTGCCTCCTAAGGACACGCCTGAAGGATAAGACGCTGTGCCTCACCCACGCCTGAGGCTGGTAGGGAAGGAAGGCCCGCTGGCGGCTGCTTCTCGGTGGCTCCGGGTTGATGGACGCCTCGCCCGTGCTGCCCGCTCACCCTCTGGGGCTGACGGGCATCCGCTCAGTGCAGGGAGGGGTGAGCTGCCTCGACGGCCATCTGGTGCTACGTTAGGGGCAGGGTCTGCTGGGCCTTCTTTGGTCTTGGATGGGCCCGCCTTGTGTGTGAGGTCAGTGCAGGTCAGGTGCGTGGCTCTGCTGATCCAGACTGGCTCTTCCGCCTAGGGGCGGCGGGCGTGGGCTGACCAGCAGTGGCTCAGCGTGGACAGCTGTGCTCTTCTCCGGGCGGCCTCTGATCCTCTGACCTTCCACAGGCCGCCGGGTCTGTCTGCCGGGCAGTGCAGTGCTGCCTGGGCCTTGGCGTGGAACCGGGACCTCATCCCTTCAGCCCAAGCGAGTCACAGGACCAGCCCAGGTCCGGGGGAGCAGGTGCCAGCTCCTGGGGGAGGCACTTCGCAGCCCTGGGCCCCGGGAGGGAGAGCACGGCACCGAGCTTCAATCCGCCCCGACCTCCTTCACCCCCACGTTGGCTCCCGTCGGCGCGGGGGGCTGAGTCCCGGTGACCTGTCCGGGGATGGGTTCGGAGACCAGTGCCTGTGGCTCTGCTGTTATTTGTAAGGACGGGCTGGGTTTTTGAACGGATCCAGTTCAAGCCGTCTCCATGGGAGGCCTGGGCCTTATCTTCTCAGAAACCCACATCTTGGCCAGAGCTTCTTGACATGTGCCTGCACTTTCCAAGTTTTCTGAGGAACTCGGGTATTGCTTTGATGATTAAAACACTCGTTTCAGAATTTGGAGGCATTTTTCTAGGACTTGCGAGCTTCTTCTGAATCCTGCCTGTGGTCTGGCCTCCGAGGGTTAACGGTGGTGAGTGTTTGAATGACTCTGACCCTGGAGCCTGGCAGGCCAGGATGGGCCTGGTGAGCGAGGTCGCTAAACCGCCTCTGCCGGCGGCGAGGCCTCCGCAGGCCGGTGGGGAGGACTGCGAAGCTGGTGGCGGCGGGCTCAGCGCCGGAGCCCAGCCCGCTCCCCGTCCCCGAGGAAGCCACCCCCATGGGCGTGCTCCCGGGACTTGGGAGTTGCCAGGTCGTGCTGCCCGCGGGCTGGTTCCAGGTGAGCACAGGCCAGCGAGAGGTTGCACACGAGGGTGTGGACTCGCACTCCCTCCTGCTAGTCTGGGTTTCTCCTCCTCACCCTCTGGAGTCCATTAGGTGGCCCCGTGGCCAGGGGCCGTGCGTGGGGCGGAGCAGCTGAGGGTGGCAGTGCGTGCGGTGAGCCGGGTACCCGCGTTCACGGGGCCTGTGGCTGTGCCCGGCCCACCCGCTGCCCCGGGAGGAAGAGGAAGCCGCTCTCACGTGTGGCAGATCAGCCTCCTCCGTCCCCCTGACCCCACACGCACACGCACACGCGCGCGCGCACACACACGCACGCACACGCACACGCACGCACGCCTGTCCCAGGCTGGTGCTTCGATGCCGTTTCCAGCCTCCCATACATTTCAGTAGTTTTCATCATTTCCTGTTGAGCTGTGAGCTCAGTGGTTATCACCTCTCAGATGAGATGACCGTTACACTCATGTCTTTGCCGCGCCCTCTCCCGCACTCCATCGCTGTGAGCGGTGTTTGCACTGACTCCCGGCAGGTTCCCTTTGCCTCCCAGCCCAGGGTGATCTGCCCGCCTCCCCATGTCACCCACAGGCCCTGCTCTCCAGGCACGGTGAGCAGGCCGAGTGCAGGCCCCCGGCGGGAGCGGGAGAGGACGCCCACATGGTGTGCGAGTCTGTGGGATGGATCCACGGGAGAGAGAGCGAGTGGGTGCTGTTTGCTTCGGGGGCGCCGTCTGTCCTGGGGTGGGAAGCGTGTGGCGGGCCGGGCCGGGCAGGGCCTGGTGGTGTGTGAGGGCGGCGCACGGGGTCGCTTGATCATCGCACCCCTCCCTCGTCCCCTCCCAGTTCCCGCGTGGAGAGACCCTGGAGGACGAGTGATCGCATCACTCAAGGCCTCTGTTACTGTCACCTGAACACACTGCGGTGCCTCGGTCTCAGCCAACAGTTCTCGCTCCGTCTAATGAGCCGGGTCAGGTCCACTGCTGTCCACTCTCGGCCCCTCCCCACCTCCCAGGTGCGGGGTGAGCAGGAGCTGGGGTGTGGCTGCACCGACGGCGCGGGTGTGAGGCGCGCAGTGTTGTGGACGCGCGTGATGAATCACGGCGGGACAGATCGGCAGCCGCTGTGACCCCCCGAGACGCCGCCGCTGAGAAGGAAAAGGGAGCGTGTCGCTAACGTTTATTTTTCTGCGAGAATTAAAGCTGAGCCCTAAAGCCTGTGCCAACCAGCTGCTTGCCGGCCTGGACGAACCAGGAAGGAACATGGAACGGAAACTGACCTTGGTTTTGTTACCGAGGCCCGAGCGTGTCAGGTGGAGTCCTGCATAACCCACCATGCAGTGGGCCCGCCGGCGTCTCCATGGCAACAGGCAGAGCATCTATCGCAGGGCAGTGTGCACCTGTGTGAGCCAGCTCCGGCAGGAGGACCCCCCCCACACACACATGCCTGCTCCTTCCCATCCCGCCTCCCCCGCCGGACACCTGCTTCCTGGTGGCCGATGACCAGAACATTTCCCTCTAAAGTCTGCTTCATAACTCGCCGTTCCTGGGTGTGCTCCCCGCCCCAGGCACCTACCCAGGGTGAGATGAGGAATCCCTACAGGCCGCCAACTCCTGGCAGCTGTGCGCTCATTTGCCCTGATCCGTATGCTGCCTCATAGGTAGGCTAAGCCTTTTCCCAAATAGCAAATGTTTGCCTCCAGCTCCATGGCTGTCGGTGTGACTCAGACGGTCCCACCTGGTCCTCACCTGTGAGCAGTCAGGGCAGGTGGCGTGGCTGTCGTTTCACGGGCGAGGGCCGGCCTCCCGTGGGAATTAGCAAAGCGATGGCGCAGCGGGAGGAAGCGAGGCGCATCCTGTGCTCACGCCGCCACCACAGACCTGCAGCCCAGGCCGCTCTGCCTCCCGGGTCCACCATGGCTCCCGCTGGGACCTTTGGCCTGAGGCCGGAGTGGGCATCCCGAGTTTGGACGGACCAGCTCGCAGCTTCTCGTGCCATCTTACAAGACGCGTGCGTTTATCATTTGCAGCGATTACCCGAAGCACAGG
>NW_005876580.1:4428-6216 GCF_000147115.1 Myotis lucifugus | reverse complement strand
GGAGAAGCCTGCTGTGTTGTAGGACACGCCCGTGGCTTAGGACTTAAATACCGCAATTTGACAAGGGTCTGGAGCCTCAAACCAGCTCCTGGATGAACTGCCATTCCCGGCCGGGTTCTCCACTGGCTGGGTGGAGCCCCGTGCCTGTATCTTTTCACGGTGACAATCCAGGTGGACTATCTCCTTCATCTACGGCTGCTCCACGCGTCTGCGCCGACGGCGTGCCTGCGTCTGCTCTGTGCCCTGGCACCGTGAGCGTGTGTGTCCTGCAGTGTAGTCAGGCGGAGCACATATGTTTCCAGTAGGTGAAGTCTCTTTAGATCAAACACGAATCTCCATGATCCATAAACAGCCAAGAATGTATTTCATCTCAACAGAGCAGCCGTGGCGGCTGGCCGGCTTCTCACTGACGCGCTGCAGTCACACTGAGTCCTAACAATTTAATGCACCGACTGAGGCCGAAGGGCCTGTGGGCCCATCACCATGACGCGCGTCGGTGACCACACAGGAGGCGCAGCCCAGGAGCCCGCTGGTCCGTGGAGGCTGCCCGGCAGCGCCCTGGGGCGCCTCGGTGGTGTCAGACTAAAGGCTGTTGGGTTTGTGGGTTTAACATCCTTGACCCTGAATGGGATTGGGGTTCCGTGTGGCAGCAGCTTTGATTGTGTGACACTTTAACTGAGTGCCTTAGAGGGAAGGGAAATTAACCAGGACAGCACTCAGTGACGGGTGTTCCTCTTCTATCATGTAACTAAGAATTCTGCAGCGTTTCTGTTCTAATTACGTTATTTCAAATGGATACTAAGCATAAATAATAAGCACACTGTCTTTAAGACGAGATGTGCCATCTGGTTCAAGAACTTGTGAAGAGGGAACGTAGGGTTGACATTGGCCCATGTGTCTCTCCAAACTTAGAAAGAAAGCCCTTCCTCCCGCGAGGGCTGTCAGCCAGGCAGATCGGCTCCAAGTCACACGTGGGGCTAAAGACCACGGGAGATATGGCTCTAGTCTGCGGATGCGTGTTCCAGTCCGTGGATGTGTGGTCCAGTCCATGGGTGCGTGTTTCCAGTCCGTGGGTGCGTGGTCCCAGTCCGTGATGCGTGTTCCAGTCCATGGGTGCGTGGTTCCAGTCCGTGGGTGCGTGTTTCCAGTCCGTGATGCGTGGTCCCAGTTCGTGATGCGTGTTCCAGTCCATGGGTGCGTGGTTCCAGTCCGTGGGTGTGTGTTTCCAGTCTGTGGGTGTGTGTTTCCAGTTCATGATGCGTGTTCCAGTCCGTGGATGCGTGGTTCCAGTCCATGGGTGCGTGTTTCCAGTCCGTGGGTGCGTGGTCCCAGTCCATGATGCGTGGTCCCAGTCCGTGATGCGTGTTCCAGTCCATGGGTGCGTGGTTCCAGTCCGTGGGTGTGTGTTTCCAGTCTGTGGGTGTGTGTTTCCAGTTCATGATGCGTGTTCCAGTCCGTGGATGCGTGGTTCCAGTCCGTGGGTGTGTGTTTCCAGTCTGTGGGTGTGTGTTTCCAGTTCATGATGTGTGTTCCAGTCCGTGATGCGTGGTCCCAGTCCGTGATGCGTGTTCCAGTCCATGGGTGCGTGGTTCCAGTCCGTGGGTGTGTGTTTCCAGTCTGTGGGTGTGTGTTTCCAGTTCATGATGTGTGTTCCAGTCCGTGATGCGTGGTCCCAGTCCGTGATGCGTGTTCCAGTCCGTGGGTGCGTGTCTCAGTCCATGGGTGCGTGGTTCCAGTCCGTGGGTGCGTGCTCTCGTGTGGAAGAAACGCGTGTCCCACATACTTGTT
>NW_005876580.1:0-1392 GCF_000147115.1 Myotis lucifugus | reverse complement strand
CTGCCGGGCGATTGGCGCGGCGCGCTGAGCATTCTGCGCACAATGGTGGTCGCTTTAGCTCATGAAAGGCCTCCCTGTGCTCGGGCAGCCCGGGCGTCTCCCTGCCTGCGCCCTGCTAAGTAGGCCCTTGAGCCTCTGCCCTTTGCAGCTTTTGCATCCTTGTCCCGGCGATTCTATAGCTGTTGTCAGCAGCCCAGCAGTCCTGCTTTCTCTGTGGCGTGGAGGAGCTGTAAACTGCATTTTTCTTAACCTTCACTCCTCCGCCCTCACTGAGCCACTGGAAGTGAGCATTGAAGTATAAATGCCGACTCTTCGATGCCGTGCAGGGCGGTCACTCGGGTCTTGGAAGGGATTGGCGAGCCGGCGGGGGGAGGAGCAGGCAGGTCCCACACAGCTAGTCGCCTTGGAAAGCCGGCTGGTCTGCCAGGCTGGGCCGCCCGCCCCGTGTCATACAGGCACGTCTGGGACAGGTCCTACTTGCCCTGCTCCCTGGGGAGCTCGAAATGCCTCCGCAGCGGAGCCCTCTTACCCCGATGGGGCCCCCACCCCTGTGTGTGGGCCTGGGGTCCCTAGACTTTGCACAAGTCAGACTTACCTTCTTTTTCACACACAGGCTGTCTTTATAAACCCTCCAATAGGTGCCTGAGTTCAGGTTACATTTTACAGCCTCGCCTCCTTTAAAGAAACGTGTTACAGTTATTCAGATGCGCGCAACGTTTAAAACCGCGCAGCTGGCAGCTGGGGGCACACCCGCCGCCCGTGGGGGACGGCACTGCCTGCCCCGCGTCCCTGACCTCCATGTCATCGTGAACGTCCCATTTTAGCTTCTTTTTCATTTTAAGACGATTTTTAACGAAAAGAAATTTTAATTTACCAATTGCCCTCAGATGGGCTGGGAATTGTGTTTACAGACAAAGAAAGAAAATAAGGAGGCAGGGTGGTCCCACGCAGCCCGGGCCTGGTGTTGGGATGCCCCACGCGCTGGGGCAGGGCTGGACGTCTCCCTCCTCCGGGTGACGGGCCTGGACACAGCAGCCTACGGTCCCCTCACCCTGAGGGAGGTGGGGGCCCCACACGTTTTTTTAGGTCAAGATGGAGGGGCTGGTTGTAACCATGGCGGCGGCGATCGGCATTGCCGGTGCTGTGAGTGTGGACTCTGCCCGGAAGGGGATGAGCCCCGCCAGCTCAGGCCGTGTCCCCGGGCAGTAGCACCGCTGGTGGCCTGCAGGCTCCGTGCACCCCCGAGCGCGGGCACCAGTGGAGCTGTTAGTGGGCCCGCGCCCCTGGGTTCACAGCAGGCGGTGGCTCTGCATGGGGCTGAGAGTGTGTTTTCTGTGCAGGGGTGTCAGGTGTGGTGCCTGTGGATTGAAGCCGGGGGCCCGGCAGCCCCTC
>NW_005876579.1:0-9770 GCF_000147115.1 Myotis lucifugus | reverse complement strand
CACTGGAGAGAATATCAAAATAATATGAACTGACACTAGTAGTAGTACATGGTTTCCAATCTCAGTTGGGCCCTCTGAAAATTTGCTCTATTTGAATTTGACCTTTTCCCTTTCCCTTTCCATCCTCACTGAATAATTGAGAAAACAAAGGCTACCAAATGTTATTTTCAAACCCCTTTTCTCCTCTTGCCAAATTCATCACTACCCAACAGAAAGCCTTCTCCTATTCAAGCATGGCCCTTTCTTTCCATGCTATCTGCTCTCTCTTGGCAATCTCATCCACTCTTAAGGTTTTAACCACAGCTATTTGCTGATAAATCTCAAACTGACCTTTCTTTCTAGAACTTTGACCTATGGGATCTCTCAACTTCATTGTCCTATAAGAACCTCAAATTAACCTTTCTAAAATTCATGTTTCCCAAGTATGTGCTTCCTCTTTTCTTCCCTATTTTGTTCAACAAAATGGAAACCTGGGCATCATTCTCAACTTCACTTTCTTCCTGATTCATATAACCAATCAGTCACTAAATCCTAATCTCCCTACAAAATGACTGTCAAATCCATTTTCTCCTTTCCATCCCCGTTGACTCTTCCTTTAGTAAAGCTCTCATCCTCTCTTGACTAAATTGAATATTAAATTGGTCTTCTCTCCACTGCTCCCACAACCATCGATGGGCTGCCAACTTGTGTCTTGGCTTCCAATCTGATTCCTTTTCTTAACCTGTCCTCTCCAAAGTTTTCCAAGTCCATTTCCAAAATGTAAATCTATTACTTTTCTTCATTGTTTAAAACGTTTCACTGAATCACAATGCTTATAAAATAGAATCTAAATTCCTTGGCTTGACAAGATTATCCTTAGTGACCTAGGCCTCCTCCCTTTACAGCTTGACCCTTCCCCACTTCTTGTCTCTGAATATACATTTCAGAATTAGTGATGTATTTAGAGTTCCTTGAGAATTTTTTTTTCAATGTCAGGACTTTTACTCACATGCATTCCTCTGTGTCCTCCTCTTATTCCTCTAATGGAGTGAATCTCAAATGTCACCTTTCAGAGGCTTCTGTGAATTTTCATCACTTCTTTTCTTGTGCCAGAAAGATCTGGTCACATTTCTCTTTGTTACCTCTCTAAGTCATACCTATTCCTATGGTTATACTTATTAAACTGATTGGTTATCATTATACAGTGAACTTCTTGTTAGAGGGATTATAGTTTATCTGATCTCTCGTCTGACTCAGAGAAGGTGCTCACTAAACATCTGTTCAATTAAGATAGAAATCTGAACATACCTTTTTTTTTTTTACCAACAGAGTAATACCTGTTGACCAAAAAGTGAAGCTATAATAGCATATTTATTCAGGAAAAGAGGATATCATTTGTTTATGGTAAGTTGTTTTCATTGTTTCATCCTTATATTACCTTTTAAATTCTATTGTAAACAGTTTCTCATTTTGAACATACTGTCAGCAATTTGTTTATTGATCTTTTTTGTTGTACTCTCTATAACATATAAATTAAAAATGTGTCAGAACACCATAAAGAATAGAGGAAACTGCCACAGAGTGTTCAGCAATAACTGTAGAGGGAGCTGCCCAACCAAAGTGCTTTCACAGCGTCACGTGCTGTGGATGCAATTGTTATGAAAGGAGAGAATGTGAATCCAAATGTGCTTTTCAAATGAGCAAATATGCAAGATATACATCTTCTCTTTATATCTGCACACCCTTTACCCAGAAAATTTCTCTATTTATTGCACACAGACTCACCTAGACTAAAAATATCTTCTTAATTAAGATTAGAGTAGCTTGACAATGATAATAATATCTTACATTTACCTAGTTTTATAAACATTAGAGTAGCTTGACAATGATAATAATATCTTACATTTACCCAGTTTTATCTCATCTTTAGAATAAACTTAAGGGATTAAGTTTAGCACGACTAATTCCACTAACCTTCTGGGTCAATCTTATCCCTGGCCCCTGAAATTCAACTTTAGACATTCTTTCCTAATGTTTTATCCTTATCCGCTACCCAGCACCCCTGGTTGTAGAAAAGATGCCACAGAACTGTCTGAGCAAATGCAATCTGCCACTCTTGACCACAGCCCTCACAGGCATGAGATCCTTTCCTCTTTCATTAAAAAAAATATGTATAGTGTTCCCTTATGTTCCTTATTTTTCTGCACTGAAGGGGCTGAGAAAAAAATGGGAAACTTAAAATCTCCTCAACTAGAGTTTGATGTAGAGTAGCCACTTTAAGTTGGAAGTTCATTTTCTCTGAAAAAAGGAGATTTATTACAACATGGTAATAAGCACAAATATGGGGGCAGAGCCACTCAGATCCACAGGAGAAAAATAGGTCAAGTAAGAAAACGGCTTGATCCCATACTTTCCAGGGAAATATGGAGAGCAAGTAAGTTGGGAGCAAAAATAATGGAAGAGGAGAGGTGGCTATTGTTCAGGGGCTTTCTGGTGTCTACGAGTTCAGAGACAGGACAGGTCTTGACGTTGTCAAGATGCCAGACTATGGTCAGAGTGGGTAGGTTGCTGAAGAGGACACAAAGGACACAGAGTTGAGATGAATGAACTATGAGGATAGGTATCAGTGGGTCACACACATGACTGTTACAATCATCCAAATGTATGGCAAGCGTTGACACTGAAAGGAAGATAATCAACAATAAGAATGCATTTTCAGTGACAGAAGAGCCTCCTGGAAGTTGCTGAATGACAGCAGCAAAGTTGGGAAGAATGTAACTGGGCTGGATGATAAAACCTCACAGGAGAGAGGAATGCATGAGGGTGGATCTTGTGATTTAAAAACAAAAACTTTGATTTAAGAAAATATCTAACAGGAAGCTGTATTAGTCCTGCCTTTGATACTAACATATTAACACAGTTTATGGTCTTGGGCAAGTCATTTTCATTTCCCTGGACCTTTGTTTTCTCATCAGTAACATGAGAAAGCTTTCTAAAAGCTATGACAAGTGCTGCACTTTTATTTTAAATATGAATTTCATTTTTATCTTATGTTACTAGGTTTTAGGGTAAAAAACCTATTCCTGATTAACAAATTTCATGCATTTGCTCAATATTCATCAGTTAAGAAGGGTTAATACCTTACGAATCTATCTATTAGGTGACAGTTTAATAACAATACATGACAGGTAGTTATACATACCATTTCCTTGTTCTCTGATATACTGCTGTTAGGTAATCATATGACAACAATTACCATTCACATTTTACAAATAAAATTCAGATGATCATTCAGTATTTCCCATAGTCTTTTGTGAATTTCTTTTTAAAAAGTGACTAAATGTGCTTTTTTGTAACCCAGGAGCCTATAACTACCTGTATAGTTCTATGTCTCTTCCAACAGATTATGGGACCCTTGAGCATAATAATAATAAAAGTACTACTAATAATAGTAGTTGTTATTCTTTTACATTATGTGCTCCTAGCACCAAGATCAGTGTCTGAAACACAATAGACACATGTGTTTATCAATGAATAAATGGTCATGTTTTTGCTAGAAAGCAAAATAAATTACTTAGTGATAAAGAACTGCTCCCCCTGCCCTAGGCGGTTTGGCTCAGTGGATAGAGCGTCAGCCTGCGGACTAAAAGGTCCCAGGTTCGATTCCGGTCAAGGGCATGTACCTTGGTTGTGGGCACATCCCCAGTGGGGGGCGTGCAGGAGGCAGCTGATTGATGTTTCTCTCTCATCGATGTTTCTAGCTCTCTCTTCCTCTCCCCTCCTCTCTGTAAAAAATAAATAAAATATATTTCCAAAAAAAAAAGAACTGCTCCCCCAAATCTTGTGTTTCAATTGACAGTTAAGGCTAATGTTATCTGAATCCTTTAGAGCAGAGGTGGGGAACCTTCTTTCTGCCAAGGGCAATTTGGATATTTATAACATCATTCTCAGGCTATACAAAATTATCAACTTAAAAATTAGCCTTCTGTATTTGGTCAAACATTTCATTAATTAATCCCTAATGCCTCAGCAGGGCCAGACCAAATTATTTCATGGGCCTTATACGGCCCTCAGGCTGGACATTCCCCACCCCTGCTTTAGATAATTGTGCTGAATCTACAATTTGTTGGCCATAAAGTGACTAAAATAGATAATCTTAAAATTGATAGATGAGGCTCTCTGATGACCAGGCTTCTGCTTGAGCCACTAATTTTTCTTTGCAATATTTGGTGCCACAATGCCTTAAGTTTAAGAAAGCAAAAGTTCCCAAGAGACTGAAGAAAATTAAAATGATAATTTTTGTGTAAATTAAGATTTAAAATGCTGTGGACAGTCATCAAGAACAATTTGGTGTAAAAAATAAGTGGAACTTGCACACATAAATACTTCTATATAAATACTTCTACATAAATTCAAAATCTAACAGTAGCTTTTTGATGGATAAGACAGCACATCATTTTGACAAGGTTTCATGTCTCAGCTTGACTCTGGTTTTCAACCATAGCTTCCCTGAAAACTGACATCTCCTACTGAGATATTGCTTCCAATCTAATATCAGAACAGTATGCACTATGAGTTGTTTCTTCAATGGTTCTAAGGTACTCGCCAAACTGTCCTGTCCTTGCCTATGGTTAACCAGCCCTCTGAGGTCTTACTAAAGGGCATGCTGGAAATACGGCTTCTGAAAAATCTCTTTAAGATGACACCAACACAGCCACTGTCCAGAAAGTTATTAGAAAGCCATAAAACAGTCATTATATATTAGCTCCAGAGATCACTAAGAGAAAAATTTTAATGCCTAAAGAGGAATAGCAACTGAAGAATGGCCCCTGGCAAGCCACATAATAGAAAAGTAGAAGCTGCCACCACCATTTACCCTATGCAGGCCAGCTATTTATTTCAGAGAGGAAGGGAAAGGAAGAGAGAGATAGAAATATCAATGATAGAAATATCAATAATGAAAGAGAATCATTGATCATCTGCCTCCTGCATCCCCCACACTGAGGATAGAGCTTGCAACAGGGCATGTGCCCTGACCTGGAACTGAACCGTGACCTCTTGGTTCATAGGTTGACACTCAACTACTGAGCCACACTGGCTGGGCCAGGCCAGCTCTTTGTAATATTTGTTTCAAGGCAAATGAAGTCACAGAGTGATTGATAGTTGAGTGTGACAGGGGGCGGCACCCCAAACCCCCAATCGGCCCTGCTCTGAGCCCGACCAGGGGCTGCACCTAGGGATTGGGCCTGCCCTCTGCCACCCGGGAGCGGGCCTAAGCCAGCACGTCGTTATCTCCCGAGGGGTCCCAGACTGTGAGAGGGCACAAGTGAGGCTGAGGGACACCCCCCCCCCCGCCAGTGCACAAATTTTTGTGCACCGGGCCTCTAGTTTTGTTATAAAATACAATAATTTATTAAGGTAGCTTACTGTGAATCAAGTTAAGAAAATTATAAAGAAAGTTACTGGTGCATAGATAGGAAATATATTTATTAGAAATAAAAATCTTATATGTAATTGCATTAGCTGAAGTAATAGCTTATTGATGTATTTATGACTTAGGAGGATTTTTCCTCTGATGTCATTAGATATTTTAAGTACGTTTTATGTCAAATAGAAAAAAAAAACTTCTGAGAAGAAAACAATTGGATTTTGAAAAGAAGCCCCAAAAGCCAACTTCATATAAAATGTAAGCAAATGTCAAAAAAGGTGCACCACAATGAAAACATAATTGTAAACAAAAGGGCACCTTATAGTGGACATTTGCAAAAGGAAAGTAACATCACTAAGCCCCTAATCATATTAATACTCATCTGACAGTGGGACAAAAAAGAAAACCTTAAAACAAATGAAAATGTATCCAATCTAAAAAAAACTTCTGGAAGCTACAAATTCAAAGGATATTTTTACTGGACTTGTCCCGTGCTTTGAAGTAATCAATTAGAATTATTTTTAAGCACAGTCTTTTATAATCCTTCAGAATGAACCATTTGATAGGGAATATGCATTTTACCAGAAGGATGGAATACACTGTCCTTGGCCGAGATGTTCCTCATGAAGAAGGCAATTTTTGTATTGTATGCTTAGCATATTTAAAGACACACATTCCAGGTGAGCAGCCTGCTCCAAAGTGCATTCAATTTTTATTTGTGGATAAAATTCTATTGCTTCAGAGCCCCCACCATTTGGCAGATCATATTTCAATATTCCGCTCAGGAACCAATTCCCCACAATTTCTGGAAATCTTATTGCAGGTAACTTTTATGTCAGGTAAACTGACAGTTGTCATGGCCAGAAGACAAGTGTAGCACCATGACATTATAGAAGATTTTAAAAGTATGCAAAAATATAACAACTGAATTCTAACTGGTTTAAAAGCAAAACCAGAAAATACCTCTGAGCCCTATGTTGACATAAAATGAACTAATACAGGAATATAAAAACAATTGGGACATTCAAAGAATAGGGTGTTCCACCTATGATTTTAAAGTCTATCAAAATTAACCATAGAAATGAAGTACACTAGTCTAGTCACTTAGTTACTTTGATATTAACTTTTCTAGGCTAACTTCTAATAAGAGAAATTGTGATGGTAAATTGACTAGAGAATAGCTAATTTGGAAAGGAGAGGTGAAGGTCACCGGAGGTTCCAGAATTTCTAAGATCCAAATTGCTAATACTCAGACAAACTGATTGCCTTCCTAAATAGTGCCCAGATGGCAGAAGCAACACTTATATGTGGTCTTAGCTGTTTTATGACAGGGAACAATCACTAGTAGGTGACCCCATCAGTCTAAAGGCAGGAAAATTACTAAATGATGCAAGAAAATGCCTACAGGCCAGTAGAAGCAGGAGGGCAGAACCTAAGGAAAAGCAAATTTACAGTTGGAGTTCTATAAAGGAGGCTGTGATACTTCTTCTTTGCTGATAGAAGAAAATAAAAGCAATTTAGTTTCCACAGATAGTAAGTCTAATAAGAGAAGAAATAAATTCTCTTTGAGAAAATATGATATCATATATAAAAGGCAAGGCAAATGGCATAATCTCTTGGTAATAAAATAGACACCAAAGTGAGCTGTGTGTTCTATGAACACAATCTAGTCTGAAATCAACTGTAATAGTATGGAGACATTATCTCTCCCACACAACACCAGTCAGAAAGCAGAAAAGAAACAAAGTCCAACTAACACAAGGGTGACATTTTAATATGAGCCCTTCTTCAATAGAATTGGCAAACACAAGTCCAATTAATTTTTCAAAAACATAATTCTAGATGTCAGAAAGCAACCCACTATTAGTAATTATTTTTAGTAAAGTGATGCAACTGGAAAACAGATTGAAGAAAGGAGGGGGGTCTTTTCTGAACCTCTCACCACCCCCCAAAAATGAAGTTATAATAAAATATGGAAAATAAAACTACTCTATCAAGATAAGGAAGTATTACTTTTTCTTGAAGAAGGAATTTACATTTCTAATATCTATAATCAATTACCTAGTTCAATGGAGGGAAACATTAAATATTTAATTAAACCACATTCACTCTAGATTTTGTCATCCCCTTAGAGATCTCTCTAATGCTGATAATTAACAATTTTTAATGTGTGCTTTCAAGATGTTTCATCTGAGCACTAGAGGAAACTATACTAAACATTAAAATGAAAGAAATGAACATTGAACATTAAAATGTAAGGGACCGACATTTTAACTTAAATTTGTATCTCAACAAAAGTAATAAGATTTTTGTTAATAAAGAGGTATGCAATTCACTATTAAAAATTAAGATTCAGAAACACGAGTCAGTTGTTAGAAGTCACAATATTGCAGCAGAAAGTTGTTTTTCAAAAGCAAAGTCTAAAATTATAATGTATAATTAATTCTACATTATTTTTTAATGTTTGTTGTAAAAACTCTGCTCACTTAATAAAGTAAAGCATTCATTTCCATTAACGAAAAACATATAACCACTTCAGTAAGAATGATTTTTAATTTCTATTGCCAAACTTCACACTGGTAACTGCATATTGTGTGACTGTTAAAAGAATATGAAGTCATGCCAATGGCCTTTCTCTTAATAATTTTATATTATGGAATATAAATGCAGCAATACTCTCAAGATTTTTTTCATATGCCAGCATATACATGTGAATTACCCTAGACGTTAATGTATAACCAGGGTCTCATTTTCATCATACCTAGCAACGGAGTTAAGAGCAGATGACTCAAAAGTCTCATTTTATCCAAAAATTTATATAGGCTAAGATGAATAGAGTAAAGAAAATCTTTATATAGAGAAGTTCTTTGAGAATTTATATCTGTAGGACTGTATAAATACCAAAATTTTAACCTCAGGTAATCCTATTTTATTTTTAAAAAGTCATTTTAAACCTGATATCTACTATCCTTTTAGTTGTAATTTATAATTGGTCTAACTTTAAATTCCAATGAGCAGCCATTGTTTAAAAGAAAAAGACTAGAAACCAAAACTCAAATTCAAGAGGTCATCAGTTGCTATTTCTCATAAAACATATAGACAATTTTAACATCTGTAGTGGGAAGAAAATAAAGAAGTGATTTAAATTATTCACTTTTCCTTTGTATCTAAGGCATCCCAGAATTTAAAATCTAAGGATCTGATATACTGGGGGAGATGACCGCATAAATCCAGCACTCGCAGGGAAGTCTTGTGTCAGTACGAAGGGGCACATTAGGACAAAGAAGCACCTTCAGCTGTTCAAGACAAGATAAAGATTTCAGTACCAATTTAAGGGCCAGTGCATGTTTTGTCTAATTTCTCATATTGGATTTTTCTGGGAAACCAGAGCCAGTCACTTAAGAGTGGGATGACACCTTGGGCAAATAAGTCTACCAAACACAAACTTAGAAAATGAGGGCTAACAAGCATGTAAGTCCAAAATCTGTTGGACACTGTCCATGGAGAGTTTGGCATCTTTCATGCTCCTACTATCCGTAGAAACACATGGGACACAGTTTTCCTACACTACATTTATAGCAGAATAGGGATTAAAGGCAATGCCTGGGTGGACCTGTGCTGAGAAGGGCGAAGTTTGTTCCCCACAGAGCTGGAAAAAAACAAACAACAGGAAAGAGACTATGGTCCCAAGCACACATCATGCAACGCCCTGGCTTTCTCGGTACCTTTCTTTCCCCCAATGCAATGCCTACCTTCCGTGTGGACTGCAGAGACATAGGTCCAATTGTAACGCTTGACTATATCTAGCATCGCCCTTGCCTGCAAGGTGTCAGAAGGGACAACCCTGAGGAAGTATTTGTACAAAGTTTTGTCACTCAGGTCGATACTCGTGGCGGAATATGCGATCTGGGGAATGTCGAAGAGCTGGAGCAGGTTCTGCACTTGAATGGCTACGGAGCTGGAGCCCGGGCCGATTACGCCCGCAATGGGCTTCTTAGTCCTGCCTGGGGGGAGGGGCTGCCCATCCGGCAGGCACCGGTTGAGTCCATCCTTCTCATCTCGAATGGAAATCAGGGAGTCCCTGATGAACTCAATGCTCTGCTCCAGAGCCACGGAGGAGTGCCAGCAGGAGTCCCGGATCTCGCTGCCCAGCGTGATGTTGGGCAGGAGGACCGGGTCTGCGTTGATCTTATCCAAGGTGTGGAACATAGCCTCCACCCTCTGGATGCCGTACTGCTCCCGGATCTCCCCGCACTTCCTCTCCGGCACCTTTTCGGCTGGAGGCTGGTGGTGGACTGAGAAAAGGGCCCCGATGATGACATCTCCGTCCATTCTGGCCACAGAGCGCTGAGATGAGGCTCCC
>NW_005876578.1:0-9771 GCF_000147115.1 Myotis lucifugus | reverse complement strand
AGTAATGGGAAGGTAGAAGTGGGGAGAAGGGCATGTCTCCTTCCTCTGCAGGAGACTTCTGGGAGAACTTTAATTTGTCTCATTATCCAGGGTTTACGGAAGCAGGAGGCAGAGTAACCAGCTAAAACTCAAGCTTCTGTAATCAAAGACGGGGAGAATGAGACAGGCAGGGGAGGGTGTCAGTCAACCATTTCTGCCGTGCGGGTGACCTGAGTTTCAGTCCCTCTTCAATATCACCCAGATGAGTGATTTGAAGGGCATTGTCTAACCGCTCTGAGCTTCAGTTCATCTATGAAATTAAAATCATCCTTTCTCTTACTTCCATTACTCAGCATATGTTCAAGGGACTGAGGAAAAGCCAAAAGGCTAGCATGCAGGGAGCCAGGGGGGTGGGCATGGCCCGCTGTTGGGGAGGAGGGCTGGAGCAGTAAGGGGTTTAATCCAAAGAGCTTGAGGTGCAGAGTGACCAATCCACTTTCCTTCTTTTTTTTCTCTCATAAAATTTTTTTTAAAATATCTTTTATTGATTTCAGAGATGAAGGGAGAGGGAGAGGGAGAAAGAAACATCAATGATGAGAGAGAATCATTGATTGGCTGCCTCCTGCACACCCCACACTGGGGACTGAGCCTGCAATCCGGACACGTGCCCTGACCGGGAATCGAACTGTGACCTCCTGGTTCATAGGTCGATGCTCAACCACTGAGCCACTCTGCCGGGCTGACCTATCCACTTTCTATCCTTGAAATGTGTTCCCGGCTCCCTCTCCAGGCGGTGGGCATCTTTTGCATTTTTGCCTCATTTATATCCAGTGCCTGGCACAGAACCTGGTATAGAGGAAGTGTCCAATAAATGGTGTGGTTTTTTTTTAAATACGGGGAGGGGGTGTTCTGATCAAGATGCAGAATTAGCATAACAGCAGCTCCCTCAGCCCCGAGGGGCAGGACAGACAAAAAGGAATAACCTATGAGCAGCCCTGGGTGACAGGAGACAGGAGCAGCCCCATGGGGAGCTCCTAGTTGGTTGCTCAGTGGTTAGAGCGTCTGCCTGCAGACTGAAGGGTCACACATGTTTGGTTCCCGTCAAGGGCATGTACCTCAGTTGCAGCTCCAGTCTTGGGAGGAAACCACTCAATGTGTCTCTCTCACATCAGTATTTCTCTCTCTCTCTCTCCCCCTCCCTTCTACTCTCTCTAAAATTCAATGGGGGAAAAATATATCCTTGGGTGAGGATTAACCGGAAAAAAACAAAAACAGGAGAGCTATGAGTTCTGCTTTG
Source organism: Myotis lucifugus (assembly GCF_000147115.1). Lineage (NCBI taxonomy): Eukaryota > Metazoa > Chordata > Mammalia > Chiroptera > Vespertilionidae > Myotis > Myotis lucifugus. The sequence continues at coordinate 8,495 of NW_005876578.1, read as the reverse complement.
GCTTCTCCCCATCACTGCCTGCCTGCTCCCTGCACCCGAGGGTTCCGACCTCAGATAGTATCAGGAGGTCATGGAAGCCCTGTGCTTGTGAGACACGATGGAGCAGGTGAGCCCAGGAGTCTGCGCAGTGGCTTCCCTGCCCCTCCTCTCAGGCCCCGGGCTGGAGGACAATCTGAGAAGCGTCCCTCCACAGGCTGCTTCTCCCTGGGGGAGTACTCTCATGTCCCGTGGCTGCTGTAACAGAGTGAGTGGCTTAACCAGCAGAAACGTGTTGTCTCACAATTCTGGAAGCCAGAAGTCCACGCTCCCTCTGAAGGCTCTAGGGAGAGTCCTTGTTTGCTCCTTCCAACTTCTGTTTGCTGGGAATCTTTGGTGTTTCTTGGCTTGTAGACGCCAGTCACATGGCCGTCCTCTGTGCTGTCCAACTATGCCCAAGTTTCCCCTTTTCATAAGGACACCAGTCCTATTGGATTAGGGCCCACCCTCATGACCTCCTCATAACTGGGTTAAATCTGCAAAGACCTTATTTCCAAATAAGGTAACATTCTGAGGTAACGGGGTTAGGACGGAGACTGAGCTTTTGGAGATACGATTCAACCCATAAGAGGAAGAGTGGAAAAGACCTGACCTGAGGGGTGTGTAACGGGGTGAAGAGTAAGCATGGTTGTCTCCATTGGTATGAACTGTCCAGAATCAGCAAATCCAGAGACAGAAATTAGATTAGTGGTTGCTGGAGACTGGCAGAAACAGGGAGCGGCTGCTAATGAGTGCAGGCTTTCTTCTTTGCATGATAAAAATGTTCTGGAATTAGATAGTGGTGATGGTTGCACAACTTTGTGAATATATTGGAGACCACTGAATTGTTCTCCCTCCCCCCACCAAAAACAGATTTTTTTTTTAAGATATGGATTATTTTTTTTATCTTCATCCAAGGATATGTTTTTACTGATTTTTTTTTATTTTTTAGAGAGAGGGGGGAAGGGAGAGAGAGAGAGAGAAACATCGATCGGTTGCCTCCCGTCCCAGGGATCGAACCCACAACCTAGGTTTTTCCCTGACTGGGAATCAAATCCTCCACCTTTTGGTGCACAGGATGATTGCTCCAACCAACTGAGCCACACATGAGCCAGGCTGGAAAGAAATAGATTTTGAGGAGAAAAAACATGGGGCAGAGAGGTATGGAATGGAAAAGAAATACAAACCTAAGCTGTTTTGCTAGTTGGTTTTATCACCACAACAAATGAGGACAGAGATTGCGCTGCATGAAACAACGCAATAAAGGTTCAAATCGAGGTGCTCCTTTAGGCAAGGCTGAGGAGCTCCGTCTCTGGCCCTTGGAATTTAGGCTGCGGTACTTGTCTTTGGATGGGTCACAAGGCGTGAGGCCCAGGCCATGCTTTTAACCAGATTTGAACAGAGTGGCCACTTGGCCCAGGTAGAAGCGAATGAAGTGTTTGGTTTCATGTGTCACGTAACTACCAAAGCTCTTCCCGAGGATGCAGTGCCAGAGGGGGTTGTACTTCCTGTCAAATCCTTAATGTGGGCCTGAATGTCCTTCTCTATGTTCTATGTCTCCAGTGCCAAGTAGCACATCCCACCGAGCCCTGTTGCATTTTCGATCACTGCCTTTGGTTGCACATGGTCATAGGCACAGGGGCTGGCCAACCGCAACCGTATCCTGGGGGAGGGGCTGGCGAGGCTCAGACCCCAGAGGCTGTGGCGAAGCCGGGCGCATCTCTGAATTGTACATTTAAAAATGAATATAAACTATATTTCATAACAATAATTTTAAAAGATCAAAACCAGGACCTTGAAACAAATGTTTCAACGGTGAAACTGCAAGCTAAAAAAAGTTAAGGATAATGGAATAGTATATTCAAAATATTCAAGGAAAATAACTTAAAACTTAGAATCTTAGATCCAGTCAAACTGCTTTCAAATACAAGGGCATGATAAAAATATTCTTAAGACATACAAGGCCTCAGTAGTTTTAAGACACACCTATGCAAACTTGTTTGGGATGAAGTATTTAAATAAGAGTAAAAAAAAAAAAAACACAGAAAAAGGTGCAACAGATATATGAGGTAAAGTGCTAAAATTCCTTGAAAACATTATTACTGTCCTTGAGAAATCTCTAAGACTAGATTACAAAAGAAAATACATTCAAGACAGAATTAGCCCAGCCGGTGTGGCTCAGCAGTTGAGCATTGACCCAGGAACCAAGAGGTCATGGTTTTGATTCCCAGTCAGGGCACATGCCAGGGTGGGGCGGTGCAGGAGGCAGACAATCAATAACTTCCTCTCTCATCGATGTTTCTATCTCTCTGTCCCTCTCCCTTCCTCTCTCTCTAAAAATCAATAAAAATATATATTTTTTAAAAAGACAGAATTAAAAGTTACCAACATAATGGGATAGGAGAAGGCCAAGGAATGAGAGTGTGCTAAATTCTTATACTGTGATATGAGAAATTTAGATATCAATTTTTCAAGTAAGAGGATTAAAAGGAAAAATTGAGATAAACTGGAATGAGAGTAGGAACAGGTCCAAATATGTCAATAATGACAATTATTGTAAATGTACTAAAGTTACCAGTAAAAAAAAACAACAACAAAAGTTGACACATGGGATTTTTAAAGTTTATATAAATGAATGGATATATATGATCTTTTAGATATTTGCACCTTCTGAAAATATGAAATCGTGTAATCCAATTCTCACAGGTATTGAAAATATCCAGACCCAGAAGACTGAGTTTGAGGAGCTGAGAGAATTAAATGTACCATTTAGATTAGGGATTGGCGCCCTAACTGGTTTGGCTCAGTAGAAGGTTCCCGGGTTCAATTCCGGTCAAAGGCACATGCCCGGGTTGTGGGCTTGATCCCCAGTAAGGGACGTGCAGGAGGCAGCCGATCAATGATTCTCTCTCATCATTGATGTTTCTATCTCTCTCTCCCTCTCCCTTCCTCTCTGAAATCAAATAAAAATATATTTTAAAAAAATAGATTAGGGTTGGCAAACTACCTATCTCATGGACTAAATCTGGCCACCACCTGTTTTTATATGACTGGCAAGCCATACAATGATTTTTAAAATTGTTAATGGTTGAAAAATAAAAAGAAGAAGAATATTACATGCTATGTGGAAATTATATGAAATTCAAATTATGTGTCCATGAACTTTTAATGGAACACAATCACACCCCTTGGTGTTCCTATAGTCTAGAACTACTTTCACACGACAGCAAGAGGGTTGAATATAGATGGTCTTGATTTACAATGGTTCAATTTATAAATTTTCTACTCTACGGTGGCGCAATAGTGATACACACGCAGTAGAAAACGTACTTTGAATGTTGATCTTTTCCTGGGCTAGTGGCATGCAGTCCGATACTCTCTCATGATGCTGGGCAGCAGTAACCACAGCTCCCAGTCAGCCACACAATCACCATGATTAAAAAAACACAATATTCTACAATGTACTGTGTTGCCAAATACAATTTTTCAATATTGTATTTTGTGTTTTCACATCCCATCGTGTCTATAAAATGCCCATCTGTGTCTCCTGCTTCCGGTGAGAAGAGGAAGGCAATTAGTCTTGAGATGAAACTCAAGATAATTGCCCAACTGCAGGCTAATGTAAGTGTTCTGGACAGTTAAGATAGGTTGGGCTGAGGTAGGATGTGCAGTAAGTTAGGTGTATTAAATGCTTTTTCGACTTAGGGTTTTCAACTTAGAGTGGCTTTATTGGGACATAACCCCGCCATAAGTCAAAGAGCATCTTTACTTTCAACAGAGATCATATGGGCCACTAAACCTAAAATATTTACTGTCTAACCTTTTATAGAAAAATTTTATTGACCCCTCTCCTAGACACTAGAGAGTCTAGGCCTAAAAGACATTCCTGTGGTGGGGGGTTGAGCAAGGTGGCTAGTGTTAGGTGTAAATCTTATGTTTGTATTAAAAACACCGGTGGATCTTGGTAAGTAAAAATCAGCCATCAAAAAGTACAACTTGCCTGCCCTGCCCAGGTGGCTCTCCAAAAGGTTTCAGATTTGATGACCCGTCTGGCTGCGTATGGGAGGCAACCAATTGATGTTTCGCTCTTGAATCTATGTTTCTCTCTCTCCCTCTCTCTCCCTTCCCCTGTCTCTAAAAAATCAATAAAAAATATATCCTTGAGTGAGAATTTAAAGGATATATGGCCGGTGTGGTTCAGTGGTTACAGTGTCAGCCCCAAAATCAAAGGGTCTCAGGTTCGATTCTCTGTCAAGGACATGTAACTAGGTTGTCGGTTTGCTCCCCACCACCCTGGTCGTGGTGTGTGCCAGTCAATGTGTCTCTCTCACATTGATGTTTCTCTCTCTCTCTCTCTCTCTTTCCCTCCCATCCACTCTCTCTGAAAAGCAATGGAAAAAATATCCTCCGGTGAGGATTAACAAAAAGAAAAAGAGTACAATATGCCCTATTGAAGAACCTTTTCCTGGGAGCACTTTTATGATTTGATCATAGAAATCAATGATTTCTATATAGGGATTACTTTATGGCCAACATGGCTGACATGCATCTATTATATAAAGTGGAGAATATAGTAAAAACTTGATATGATGGACTAATTCGGGCAAGGGGTGTCCCTTAAAGCCAAAAGTACATTTTATAATAAAGTAGGTTTTCCACATGCGTATGTTAAAAAATTGACAAATTAGTTTACCCGTTTTTACTTTTGTAGACATGTTTGTGTAATTAAGTATGTATGAAAAGTTTAATTTCACAAAAAAAGTTTTCTCTGTGTATTACTATAATTTTAAATTTATACTAAATAGGTCTAATAAATGTGTGCATACACCAGTCACCGAGAGCAAACAAATGTGCATGGCTGGGCGTGGCTTAGGGCATGTGGCGTGTCAGCCACAGGCATCAGACCTGCTGCAGGAAGTCACGCCATGGACAACAGGACCAATCACCTCGCGCCAGGCGGTTTGACCACGTGCTAATCATTCCCCGAACATTGTTTACAAACGGTGACTCTGGATTTTAATATGTAGGCTATAGTTGTAGATGTGTAATACTTATTTATGTCAGTGAAATTGTTGCAGTGTTTTTTTTCCCAACATATGGCTTATTTTGCTAAAATTTGTTAAAAATAGTGAATTAATAACACACAAAAACCTGTTGATTTAATTATAAGCAAATCTTGCTTAAAAGCATTTTAAAATTAACAGGGTCTCAATTCTCACATATGACATATGGACCGGGAAATTTTGTCCATTAAATCCAAAGTCCATTAAATTGAGGTCTGCAAAATTGAGAGTTTTCTGTAACTGCACTTGAGGAGAGTAGGTGGCAGGCAGCCAGTACGTTTTAGAAACACCTTGCTGATCTGCGGGACAGGTTAATATGTGGGAAAAGAATGGATTTAGCTGTTGCATTCTGGAGGGCTTGGTTCTTCTCTATGTGTAATTAAGGCTTTACAGTACCAGCAAAAGGTAGAGTTCGGGTAGGCTTAACCTCAATTCAAAAGGCTCAACTCTTGCTGTTCTGACATTTAGCCGGGGAAACTGTGACCATGGGCATTGGAGAAGCACCATAAAAGTGCTCTTTAAAAACCTTGAAAGCATTATACCAAAAAACCTAGAGTAAAGATGTCAATAAGGAATTACTGACATAGTACTATTCCATATCTAAACGTTAATGATAGCTAGATAGTCATGGTGTTTCGTTTTGCTCAGATGCATGACCTCAAATGTTAGCGCCTGGAATAATGGGACCACAATAATACTAAGTAACCCACCAAGAGCAAAGCTCACAAAGAGGTTGACCATCCCAAGATTTCTGACTCCGTGCTGAAGGTCTAGCTTTGGGCCCTTCGCTGGTTTTAATTGCCTTTTTGCACTTATTCTTAAATGTTAGGTGTAACTGTATTGTTGCATATAAAAAGTCAGTTAAACAAGGGCACTGCTGTGTTCCTGATCTGCAATACTCAGTGATTGAGAAACCACCAACTTTACTCCCTCATACTGGTCTGGTGTTTCTCCTTTTTGACCTACCCTTGTAGCTAAGAAATTTGATACATGTATAAACAAAAGAGCATATCCGGCATGATTCCATTTGTGAAAAGGACAGTGCATTCGTTATCTCTTGCTATGTAACAAACTATCACAAAACTTAGCAGCTTAAAACAACACCCATTATCATCACAGTGTCTGTGGTCAGGCATCTGGGCATTCCTCGCTGGGTCCTCTGTTCAGGGTCTGGCCTGAGGCGGCGGTCAAGGTGTCGTCCAGGGCTGAGCTCACATCTGAAAGCGCGGCCGGCCAGCAAAGAATCCACTTCTAGGCTCATGTGGTTGTTGGCAGAATTCGGTTCCTTGAGGTTTGTGGGCTGAGGGCCTCAGCTCCTTGCCATGGGACCTCCCACCGTGGCCGCTTGCTTCATCCAAGCATGAAAGCTGAGAAGGCATGGAGTCTGCTAGCAAGATGGACATGTTTTGTAATTTAATCATGGAAGTGCCAGCCCTGCGACTTCGCTGTATCCTCTTGGACAGAACGAAGGGGTGGGGATGACACAGGGCGCGAACATCAGCCAGGACTGTGGGTTCACTGGGAGACATCTCGGGGGCTGCCCACCACGGAAGGACATGAGTATTTGCTGACTTGCTTACGTGTAGAAAGTTTCTGGATACAGAATAATTCATTAGAAATTGTAGGTGGTGATTACTTCAGGAAATGGGGCTAGAAGATCAAAGACAACGGGGAAGGGGCTTCACTGTTCACGTTACACATACTTCGGTTGCTTTCCTTTTTTTCTTTTTACCATGAACACTTTAAATTATGTCTTATTTTCACTTTGAAAATAAAAAGGCACTCAAAGCTGTTTTCCAGTAACCACGATTTTAAAAGTCTGAACTCAGAGAATAAAAATCAGTGAAGCCACTTCACTTCTGTGCACAAGTTAGTAAAAAGTATAGCAATATAAGAAAATATTTTAGCAGTAGTGTTTTTATAAAATGATACAATTGGATTATCTTTCCAAACTACTGAAAAGGGGAACCACGTCTTACGTCACATTCACTTCCTTTATGCATGCAGTCTGATAGGAGCTCAGAGCCTGATCAGAAGTAAACCACCTTCCGGAAATTACCTCTGATCCCCGGATTGTTCCTGAATCAATGGCTGCTTTGGCTCCATATGAGGGTTACTTTTCTCCCCAAGTCTCAACCTTTCCCCAACAGCCATTGTAGCCGGTTAGCATTGCCAGATAAAATACAAGATGGCCAGTATGGTCCAGGTAATATTTGGGACATATTTATACTAAAAAAGAGTTTTATTTGCTAAATCTGACATCCACCCTCAAAGGTGGCCTGCACACTCACTCTTCCAGCTGACTACCTTAGCACAGTTAATTGGGGGGGGGGGGCAGATTTTCGATGTCTGGACACAGTTGGTTATCACAGCTGGGGGCATGGATGCTACGGGCACCTATTGAGAGAGATGCTTCTAAACATGCCATAGTCCACAGGACAGCCACCGTAATAAAGCATTCGGCCTCAAGAGTTAATAGTGCCTTACACAGGGTCTCAGTCATCCTGCCCACCAACTCCTACTCATTGCTAGCCTCAGTGAGGAGCCTGAGGATGCTGGAAAGGTCCTGTAACCAGGGGTGGGGACAGTCCGGCCTGAGGGCCCTATAAGGCCGGAGGAATCATTTGATCTGGCCCTGCCAAGGCACTAGGAGTGAGCTAATTAAATAGTTGACCTAATATAGCAGGCTAATTTTTAAGTTGATAATTTTGCATGGCCCTCGAATAATGTTATAAATAGCCAGATAGCCCTTGGCAGAGAAAGGGTTCCCCACCCCTTCGTATAAACAATCACCAGGTGGGAGGGAAGGGGCTGTGTGAGCAGATTCTCTCCACAAAGTAGTTTAGATCTCCAAGCCCAGCTTGGCCCAACCCTCCCAGCAGCCACACTCTTAAACGTTTACTGCAAGCTCACACTTGTTTCTCTTCAACCACTTCATGTAAGGATCTGAGCAAATCTCAAGCAGTTACAAGCATTTGCAAATAGGAAATGATTTAAGAGGCCTGGCAGAGAATATAATTATTTTTTTTCTTTTTTTAATTAATAAAGAGATTTTTACTAATACCCCTGTCCAGAACATTTTACTGTGGTTAATGTTCCCCAAGATAATCAGTTCAAAACTTGCTGATAATACAAATGCGGGGGTAGGGTGGGGGTGGGGCAGGAGGGAGGTGTTCCCAGGAGCATCTAACAATTCACCAAGTAATTTGTTCAAGATTAACACCATTTTCCTATGAGAGCTCACACTGCTTTCATTCAGATTAGTTGTGCGATCAGCAAGGATTTTATTCACTTATTTAATTTTCCTCTTTAAACATTTTTTTAAAAATTCTTTAAGACAGTTTGCCAAGTAAAATCCTAACCTTAAAGATTGATCAGAATCACATTTCAGGTACAAAATATACAGTTGTATTTAGG